>NC_057925.1:0-16826 GCF_018873765.1 Telopea speciosissima | reverse complement strand
ATCGAATCCTCATGTCTAATAAGAGATCAATACACTTTTTAGAAAATACCAAACCCAAAAAAGTACTGAAATGTCCCCAAATAACACCAAAAGAACCACCCAGTCTGGTTTAAACCGAAAATGAACATATGTTGAAATAGGTATCGATTCGAAGGTCGCGACACTCAACATCACATCTACACGTCAAATAAGAGATGAGGACACTTTTTAGAAAATCCCAAGCCCCAAAAATTACAGTAAAGCCCCCAAATAACCCCAAACGACCCACCCGGTCTGGTTTTAATCGAAAATAAGCATATGCCAAAATAGGTATCATTCGAAGGTCATGACCCTCAACATCGCATCCACCCTTCTAATAAGAGAAAATGAAACTTTTTAGAGAATACCAAACCCAAAAAAGTACAGAAATGCCGCCAAATAAACCCCAAACAACCCACCAAGTCTGGTTTAAACCGAAAATGAACATATGTCAAAATAGGTATCTATTCGAAGGTCATAACCCTCAACATCACATCCACACGTCTAATAAGCGATAACGACACCTAGAAAATGCCAAGCCCAAAAAAGTATAGAAATGCCCCAAACGACTCACCCGGTCTAGTTTAAACTGAAAATGAGCATATGTTGAAATAGGTATCGATTCAAAGGTCACGACCTTCAACATCGTAACCACACGTCTAATAAGAGATAAGGACACTTGCTATAGAATCCCAAACACAAAAAAGTAAAGAAATGCCCCCAAATAACCCCAAACGATCCACCCGGTCAGGTTTAAACAAAAAAATGAACATATGCCGAAATAGGTATCGATACGAAAAGGTCACGACCCTCAACATCGCATCCACACGTCTAATAAGAGGTAAGGACACTTTTTTGAAAATCCCAAATCCAAAAAAGTACAGAAATACTGCCAAATATCCCCAAACGACCCACCCGATCTGGTTAAAATCAAAAACGAACATATGCCAAAATAGGTATTGATTCAGAGGTCACGACCCCCAACTTCGCATCCACACGTCTAATAAGTGAAAAGGACACTTTTTAGAAAATACCAAACCCAAAAAAGTACTAAAATGCCCCCAAATAACACCAAACGACTCACCCAGTCTGGTTTAAACAGAAAATGAATATATGTCGAAATAGGTATCGATTCGAAGGTCACAACCCTCAACATCGCATCCACACGTCTAATAAGAGATAAGGAGACTTTTTAGAAAATCCCAAGCCTAGAAAAGTACAGTAATGCCCCCAAATAATCCAAAACGACCCACCCAGACTGGTTTAAACCGAAAATGAACATATATCAAAATAGGTATCGATTCTAAGGTGACGACCCTCAACATCGCATCCACACGTCTAAGAAGAGATAATGACACTTCTTAGAAAATCCCAGGCCCAAAAAAGTATGGAAATGCAAACAAATAACACCAAAACAACCACCCAGTCTGGTTTAAATCGAAAATGAACATATGTCGACATAGGTATCGATTCGAAGGTCACGACCCTCAACATCACATCCACATGTCTAATAAGAGATAAGGACACTTTTTAAAAAATCCCAAGCCCCACAAAGTACAGTAATGCCCCCAAATAACCCCATACGACCCACCCGGTCTGGTTTTAATCGAAAATGAACATATGCCAAAATAGGTATCAATTCGAAGGTCATGACCCTCAACATCGTATCCACCCGTCTAATAAGAGATAAGGACACTTTTTAGAAAATTCCAAATCCAAAAAAGTACAGAAATGCCACCAAATAAACCCCAAACAACCCACCAAGTCTGGTTTAAACAGAAAATGAACATAAGTCAAAATAGGTATCGATTCGAAGGTCATGACCCTCAACATCACATCCACACGTCTAATAAGCGATAACGACACCTAGAAAATGCCAAGCCCAAAAAAGTATAGAAATGCCTCAAATAACCGCAAACGACTCACCCGGTCCAGTTTAAACCGAAAATGAACATAGGTCGACATAGGAATCGATTTGAAGGTCACGACCTTCAACACCGTATCCACATGTCTAATAAGAGATAATGAAATTTGTTAGAGAATCCCAAACCCAAAAAAGTATAGAAATGCACCCAAATAACCCAAAACGACCCACCCGGTCTGGTTTAAACTGAAAATGAACATATGTCACAATTGGTATCGATTCGAAGGTCACGACCCTCAACATCGCATCCACACGTCTAATAAGAGATAAATACACTTTTTTGAAAATCCCAAATCCAAAAAAGTCCAGAAATGCCTCCAAATATCACCAAACGACCCACCCGGTCTGGTTTCAATCGAAAATGAACATATGCCAAAATAGGTATCGATTCGAAGGTCACGACCCTCAACATCGCATCCACACGTCTAATAAGAGAAAAGGACACTTTTTAGAAAATACCAAACCCAAAAAAGTACTGAACTGCCCCCAAATAACACCAAACGACTCATCCAGTCTGGTTTGAACAGAAAATGAACATATGTCGAAATAAGTATCGATTCGAAGGTCACAACCCTCAACATGGCATCCACACGTCTAATAAGAGAAAAGCACACTTTTTAGAAAATCCCAAGCCCGAAAAAGTACAGTAATGCCCCCAAGTAATCCAAAACGACCCACCCGGTCTAGTTTAAACCGAAAATGAACATATGTCAAAATAGGTATCGATTCGAAGGTCTCGACCCTCAACAACGCATCCACACGTCTAATAAGAGATAATGACACTTCTTAGAAAATCCCAAGCCCAAAAAAGTATGGAAATGCACCCAAATAACCCCATATGACCCACTCGGTCTGCTTTTAACCGAAAATGAACATATGCCAAAATTGGTATTGATTCGAAGGTCACGACCCTTAACATCGAATCCTCACATCTAATAAGAGATAAATACACTTTTTAGAAAATACCAAACCCAAAAAAGTACAGAAATGTCCCCAAATAACACCAAAAGAACCACCCAGTCTGTTTTAAACCGAAAATGAACATATGTCGAAATAGGTATCGATTCGAAGGTCACGACCCTCAACATCACATCCACACGTCTAATAACAGATAAGGACACATTTTAGAAAATCCCAAGCCCCAAAAAGTACAGTAATGCCCCCAAACGACCCACCCAGTCTGGTTTTAATTGAAAATGAACATATGCCAAAATAGGTATCGATTCGAAGGTCATGACCCTCAACATCGCATCCACCCATCTAATAAGAGATAATGACACTTTTTAGAAAATACCAAACCAATAAAAAGTACAGAAATGCCGCCAAATAAACCCCAAACGACCCACCAAGTCTGGTTTAAACCGAAAATGAACATATGTCAAAATAGGTATCGATTCGAAGGTCATGACCCTCAACATCACATCCACACGTCTAATAACCGATAACGACACCTAGATAATGCCAAGCCCAAAAAAGTAAAGAAATGCCCCAAATAACCCCAAACGACTCACCCGGTCTAGTTTAAACCAAAAATGAAATTATGCCAAAACAGGTATCGATTCGAAGGTCACGACCCTCAACATCGCATCCACACGTCTAATAAGAGATAATGGCACTTCTTAGAAAATACCAAACCTAAAAAAGTACTGAAATGCCCCAAATAACACCAAACGACCCACCTAGTCTGGTTTGAACAGAAAATGAACATATGTCGAAATAGGTATCGATTCGAAGGTCACTACCCTCAAAATCGTATCCACACGGCTAACAAGAGATAAGGACACTTTTTAGAATATCCCAGGCCTAAAAAAGGACAGTAATGCCCCTAAATAATCCAAAACGACCCACCCGGTCTGGTTTAAACCGAAATGAACATATGTCAAAATTGGTATCGATTCGAAGGTCACGACCCTCAACTCGCATCCACGCGTCTAATAAGAGATAATGGCACTTCTTAGAAAATCCCAAGCCCAAAAAAGTATGGAAATGCACCCAAATAACCCCAAACGACCCACCCGGTCTGGTTTAAACCGAAAATGAACTTATGCCAAAATCGGTATTGATTCGAAGCTCATGACCCTTAACATCGAATCCTCATGTCTAATAATAGATAAATACACTTTTTAGAAAATACCAAACCCAAAAAAGTATAGAAATGTCCCCAAATAACACCAAAAGAACCACCCAGTCTGTTTTAAACCGAAAATGAACATATGCCGAAATAGGTATCGATTCGAAGGTCACGACCCTCAACATCACATCCACACATCTAATAACAGATAAGGACACTTTTTAGAAAAGCCCAAGCCCCAAAAAGTACAGTAATGCCCCCAAATAACCCCAAACGACCCACCCGGTCTGGTTTTAATCGAAAATGAACATATGCCAAAATAGGTATCGATTCGAAGGTCAGGACCCTCAATATCACATCCACACATCTAATAACAGATAAGGACACTTTTTAGAAAATCCCAAGCCCCAAAAAGTACAGTAATGCCCCCAAATAACCCCAAACGACCCACCCGGTCTGGTTTTAATCGAAAATGAACATATGCCAAAATAGGTATCGATTCGAAGGTCATGACCCTCAACATCGCCTCCACCCGTCTAATAAGAGATAATGACACTTTTTAGAAAATACCAAACCCAAAAAAGTACAGAAATGCCGCCAAATAAACCCCAAACGACCCACCAAGTCTTGTTATAACCGAAAATGAACATATGTCAAAATAGGTATTGATTCGAAGGTCATGACCCTTAACATTGAATCCTCATGTCTAATAATAGATAAATACACTTTTTAGAAAATACCAAACCCAAAAAAGTACAGAAATGTCCCCAAATAACACCAAAAGAACCACCCAGTCTTGTTTAAACCGAAAATGAACTTATGCCAAAATCGATATTGATTCGAAGGTCACGACCCTCAACATCGCATCCACGCGTCTAATAAGAGATAATGGCACTTCTTAGGAAATCCGAAGCCCAAAAAAGTATGGAAATGCACCCAAATAACCCCAAACGACCCACCCAGTTTGGTTTAAACCGAAAATGTACTTATGCCAAAATCGGTAGTGATTCGAAGGTCATGACCCTTAACATCGAATCCTCATGTCTAATAATAGATAAATACACTTTTTAGAAAATACCAAACCCAAAAAAGTACAGAAATGTCCCCAAATAACACCAAAAGAACCACCCAGTCTGTTTTAAATCGAAAATGAACATATGTCGAAATAGGTATCGATTCGAAGGTCACGACCCTCAACATCACATCCACACATCTAATAACAGGTAAGGACACTTTTTAGAAAATGCCAAGCCCCAAAAAGTACAGTAATGCCCCCAAATAACCCCAAATGACCCACCCGGTCTGGTTTTAATCGAAAATGAACATATGCCAAAATAGGTATCGATTCGAAGGTCATGACCCTCAACATCGCATCCACCCGTCTAATAAGTGATAATGACACTTTTTAGAAAATACCAAACCCAAAAAAGTACAGAAATGCCGCCAAATAAACCCCAAATGACCCACCAAGTCTGGTTTAAACCGAAAATGAACATATGTCAAAATAGGTATCGATTCGAAGGTCATGACCCTCAACATCACATCCACACGTCTAATAAATGATAACGACACCTAGAAAATGCCAAGCCCAAAAAAGTAAACAAATGCCCCAAATAACCCCAAACGATTCACCCGGTCTAGTTTAAACCGAAAATGAAAATATGCCAAAATAGATATCGATTCGAAGGTCACGACCCTCAACATCGCATCCACACGTCTAATAAGAGATAATGGCACCTCTTAGAAAATACCAAACCCAAAAAAGTACCGAAATGCCCCAAATAACACCAAACGACCCACCTAGTCTGGTTTGAACAGAAAATGAACATATGTCAAAATAGGTATCGATTCGAAGGTCACTACCCTCAAAATTGTATCCACACGTCTAACAAGAGATAAGGACACTTTTTAGAAAATCCCAACCCTAAAAAAGTACAGTAATGCCCCTAAATAATCCAAAACGACCCACCCGGTCTGGTTTAAATCGAAAATGAACATATGTCAAAATTGGTATCGATTCGAAGGTCACGACCCTCAACATCGCATCCACGCGTGTGATAGGAGATAATGGCACTTCTTAGAAAATCCCAAGCCAAAAAAAGTATGGGAATGCACCCAAATAACCCCAAACGACCCACCCGGTCTGGTTTAAACCGAAAATGAACTTATGCCAAAATCGGTATTGATTCGAAGGTCACGACCCTTAACGTCGAATCCTCATGTCTAATATTAGATAAATACACTTTTTAGAAAATACCAAACCCAAAAAAGTACAAAAATGTCCCCAAATAACACCAAAAGAACCACCCAGTCTATTTTAAACCGAAAATGAACATATGTCGAAATAGGTATCGATTCGAAGGTCACGACCCTCAACATCACATCCACACGTCTAATAAGAGATAAGGACACTTTTTAGAAAATCCCAAGCCCCAAAAATTATAGTAATACCCCCAAATAACCCCAAACGACCAACCCGATCTGGTTTTAATCGAAAATGAACATATGCCAAAATAGGTATCGATTCGGATCCAATGATAGAGAAGATACTCTAGTGAAGGCAGATCCCTTATTTGCAGGAAAAGACAAGGATAGAGGAGATATTGCTACTTACAAGGGGAAGGATGTTGTCCATATTAATGCTTTTGCATTGTTGGAAGATCTAACGGAAGCGGTTGCATATGATCCAAAGGAGCTGATGTTGGATGCTGATTCTTGCAATATTTTATTAGGAGATGGGCTGGATGATGAGCAAGAGTCAAGGGATTCATTAAATAAGAAAGATGGGGAGAAGAGGGTTGGTGTGGAAAATCTGGAAAATTCAAATGTCATGAAAGAGACAGCTGGGTCTTCTCCTACTAAAGCCTATGCGTTGGCCATGAAGAAAAGAATAGTTGAGGGTGGAGAGAGGGTCGATGGAGTAATTATGGAGAGAGAGAATGATGTCAGTGACTACACAATTAAGGAAGCTGAGACCCCTAGCGTTCTGTGCATGGAAGAAGGAGGAATAATTGGGGCAGATTTGGAGGAAATAAGTTTCACCCCCCCAACCTGTAGCTATTATCCCTAATGTGGATAGCTGCCCTTTCTTGACTCAAAATTCAAAATCTGTTTTGGTGGAAAGTGATCCTAGTGCTTTATCTATGGATGGAAAGGCAACTGAAATTAATTCTTTAAATAGGGATGGTGAGGTGGCAGCTTTGGAATCTTTGAAGATGATTGATCCAAATCCGTTGGTGGGTGCTGCTGGGGCGCCTATGCAAGGTGATAACAGAGCTGAAAATCTGTTGAGATCAAAGGAGAAAGGGATAATTCCAGCTAAGCCCTCGGCCAATATGGAAAGACTAAAGAAGCAAGCTGCGGACATTCGATCAATTCAAGGGCTTTCTGGAAAAGGTATGGGTCAATCTGGTTCTATTTCTTATTCTATTCTAGGCCGAACCATGGGGAGGGGGTCTAAGTTCCAGGCCCAACGGGTTCTTGTAAACTCGAAAGACTCTAGTGAGGTTAAGGGAGATGGACCTAGTACGGGTGGAGTTGATGGCTTTAACCTGGTTGCTAAATGAAGTGTTTAGTTTGGAATGTAAGAGGCATGAATGCCTCAACCAAACAGCTGGGGATTAAGAAGGTGTGCAAAGACCATCAAGCTAAATTGGTTTGTCTCTTGGAAACTAAAGTTAGGTTGGAGAACTGTGCTGCCATTTTTGATAATTTTATTTCAGATTGGAAATATGTGCATAATGGGGAGATTGATAATACTATTCGGATTTGGTTGGGTTGGGATCCTAATTTCTTTAATGTTGAAGAAATTCGAAAATCTAAGTAGTTTATTCATGTTAAGGTGTTGGTTGTGGGTACCTCAAACTCTTTTCTGTGCAATGTAGTGTATGCTCTAAATACTATGGCAGGCCGGAAGGATTTGTGGGAAGATGTGGGGAGTATTGCTGGTGCTGTTACTACCCCTTGGACTGTTTTAGGGGACTTCAATGTTACTCGGCATCAAAATGAGAAATTTGGTGGGGAACCTGTTTGGTTGGAAGCTATTGATGATTTCAATAATTTTATTGATGACTCTGGGCTAATTGATTTAAAGTGGAAAGGGGAAGCTATGACATGGAATAACAGACAAAGTGGCGATGCTAGGATCTGCTGTAAGCTTGATAGAGTGTTGGTCAACTTGGCTTGGGTGGATTTTTTTAGATCTTCAGAGGCTACTTTTTACCCTCCGGGTCTCTCTGACTACTCTCTAGTAGTGCTGGCTGTGTTAGAGGAGGCTAATTTCGGACCTAAACCTTTTAGGTTTTTTGAGGCTTGGATTGGCAGGGATGGTTATGATGACATGGTTCGGGAGGGCTGGGAGCAGCCAGTTAGTATGGTTCTCAATCCTATCATGAGGTTTGCTGCCCGGTTAAGGAATGTTAAAAAGGAACTGAAAAAATGGAATAAATAGTGCATTGGAGATGTTTTCATTGCGGTGAAGGCTGCAGAGGCTGATTTGTTCCAAATTCAATGCAATCTTGGTGATCACCCTGATAACCAGAATCTGGTTCTTTTGGAGTCTCAAGCTAAGGTGAAGTTATGGGAAGCTTTGGCCATTGAAGAAAAATTCTTGAGGGAGAAATCAAGGGTGAAGCATATTCAGCTGGGGGATGGGAATAATAGCTTCTTTCACAAGTCCATGATCTGCAGGCAGAATAGGAAGCATATTTTGGAAATTCAAGGGGAAGGAGGTGACATCGTTAAGGATTCCAACCAAATTAAAGATGAAGCTGTCTCTTTCTATAAGAAATTATTTGGGACTGATTCGATGGATGGTGGTTTTTTTCCTAGCACAGTTCCCTTGCAATATGGCTTATCCCATGCCCAACAAGAAGGTCTTATTGGGAGGGTGTCCAATAAGGAGATTATGGAGGTTGTGTTTGCTATGAAAAATTCCAAAGCTCTAGGACCGGATGGGTTTGGGGCTGCTTTCTTCAAGCATTCTTGGGAAGTAGTTCGTGAGGATTTGACTTTGGCAGTGAAATGATTCTTTTTGAAGTCTCGCCTTCCAAGTTCGATTAATGCTACTTTTATTAGCTTGATTCCTAAGACGGGAGATGTCTCTTCTTTTGCTGGATATAGGCCCATAGCTCTTTGCAATCTTTTTTATAAGATCATTACTAAAATCTTATCTAATAGATTACAACGAGTAATTGGGCAGGTGGTAAGTGATTCCCAGTCAGCTTTTATCAAGGGGAGGTCTATTGTGGACAACATCCTTGTTTGTCATGATGTGGTTCGAGGTATAGAGCAGAAAGGATCTAGCCCAACAGCAGTGCTGAAGATTGACCTTCATAAAGCGTATGACTCCCTTAGTAGGAAGTTCTTGTTTGATTTAATGGACAGAATGGGTATCCCACAGAAGTTTATTGGTTGGGTGAAGGCTTGTGTTGATACTCCTTGCTTCTCCATCCTATTGAATGGAAGTCCTACTTGTTTTTTCAAAGGGGGTAGGGGAATACGGCTGGGGGAACCTATTTCGCCATATTTGTTCACTATTGCCATGGAGGGGTTTTCAGCTTTGATGAGGAAGTTGGAGGTGGAAGGCAGCATTAGCCTGCTTCCCAGGTGTAAGTGTTCCCACCTTTCCCACCTTATCTTTGCCGACGACTTGATGATCTTTGTGAAGGCCACCACGATTCTGCTTCCTGCTGCACTGGGGCCTTGGATGATTTTCATACCTACTCGGGTTGAAACTCAACAGGGCTAAGTCCTCTATTATTTTAGGGGTCCTCACCCACACGGTCAGACTGCAACTTTTGGAATTAACGAACTTTGTGGATGCCAAGTTACCTATCCGGTATCTAGGTGTTCCTCTCATTGCTCGAAAGCTGGCTTTTGCAGATTGTTCTTCCATTTTGGATCGAGTGAGGAGTAGGCTTCATGGTTGGAAAGCTCGGCTCTTATCCTTTGCAGGGCGGCTTCAACTTTTAAGCTCTGTTCTTCAAGGCTGCTACATTTACTGGTCAGGGATTTTCGGGCTGCCTGGAGCTCTAAAGAATAAGCTGGAATCCATCTTCTCCAACTTCCTTTGGTCTGGCCCGTCTCTTGATCGTAAGGTACATTACATCTCTTGGGATAAGATTTGCAAACCTAAGGCTGAAGGGGGCCTTGGTATTAGGAGAATTTCTGATATGAATATTGCAGGGATTTTTAAACAAATTTGGTGGATTGCCTCTAAGAAAGACAGTCTTTGGGTTAGGTGGGTCAATACCCGCTACCTAAAGAAAGATTCTATTTGGACTGCAAAGATCCCCCAAAATTGCTCTTGGGTTTGGCGGAAAGTCCCCAAATTTAGAGATCAGGTTGAGCCACATATCCATCATATTTTTGGGAATGGCCAAGCTACTAGACTTTGGTTGGATAATTGGCATCCTAAAGGGGTTTTGATTAAAAGATATGGAGATCGGATCCGTTATGATGCCGGTTCTCACCAGCTTGCCTTGGTTTCGGACTTTATTAGGGATGGCCATTGGCATCTGCCCCCTCAGGGTTCTTTTGATCTGATAACTATTTTGAGGGATCTCCCTAGTATTCCTATTGTGAGTGGTGAGGAGGATCTTATTGTTTGGAAGGAAACTTCTAATGGTCTCTTTTCTACCGAGTTGGCTTGGGATCTTATTAGAAGTAGTGCAACAAAGGTGGATTGGAATAAGCTTGTTTGGTTTCCTGGTTTTTTTCCTAGGCACACTTGTACTACCTGGAGGTGCCTGATGGGAGGGTTGCCAACTAAAGACCAACTCATTAGAAGGAATATTGCTGTAGGACAGAATTGCGTCCTGTGTTGGGGAGGTTTGGAGAGCCATGCCCATCTCTTCTTTGCCTGTCCCTTTTCTAATACCATTTGGGATAGGGTTAGCTCTATGTGTTCTATCAATGGCAAAGGACCTGCTACCCTAACTGATGTGGTCAATTGGCTATCTCATGTGGTTTGTGCTAAAGATAAGATGAATTTTATTCCCAAGCTTGCTTTTTGTGCCACGATTTATCATGTTTGGTGGGAGAGGAATCAACGGCTCTTTAGTAATCAGTCAAGGTCTTATGATAAGATCCTTCAAGACATCAAATTTGATGTTTCCACTAAAGGTTCTCAATGTCCGTTATTGGCTGCCCATACTCCTAGGAATTGGCTGCCCATACTCCTAGGAATCAATTTTTGGTTGACAAGTGGGGGGTCCAAGTGCAGTGGGCCAATTCGGCTCCCAAAATCTGTTTCTAGCCAAAGGCCCCTGCTCAATTGATTTCTCTCCATTGTGATGGGTCCTTGAAAGGAGATAGAACTGCTTATGGGGGTCTCATTCGTGATTCCTTAGGAGATCCGATTCTGGCCTATGTTGGTAAAGGGTCGGAAGCTTCGGTTCTTAGCATGGAATTGATAGCTATCCACAGAGGAGTGGTTTTGTGCAAAGAGAGGAACCTCCGTTATATTTCTATCAGATCTGACTCGAAGTTGGCCGTGGAGATTGTTACAGATGTGATTGGCTGCCCCTGGAATGTTTATGCTTTGAAGTACCAGATCATCTCTAGGTTGGACCAGTTTGCTCGCTATGAAGTGAGGCATGTTTGGAGAGAACTGAACCAACCGGCGGACTTTATTGCTTCCATAAATAGTGCGGATGGGGAAACTATTATGTATCCTCAAGAGTTTCATGAGGACCTAATGCGGCTGATTCATGATGATTCTATTGGTAAGGCCCAGTTTAGGCCTCCATAATTGGGTTTGGGTGGTTCTCCTTGAATATCCGAGGGGTTTGTCCTCGGAGGTGTGGGGCCTCTTTCTCCTCCTTAGGTCTGTCTAAGGGGTGTCAGTAGGTTCCCTTCTCTTGTATCTTTCTTTTCTTCTTCTATACATTCACAAATTACTTATCAAAAAAAAAAAAAAAAAAGGGTATCGATTCGAAGGTCATGACCCTCAACATCGCATCCACCCGTCTAATAAGAGATAATGACACTTTTTAGAAAATACCAAACCCAAAAAAGTACAGAAATGCCGCCAAATAAACCCCAAACGACCCACCAAGTCTGGTTTAAACCAAAAATTAACATATGTCAAAATAGGTATCGATTCGAAGGTCATGACCCTCAACATCACATCCACACGTCTAATAAGCGATAACGACACCTAGAAAATGCAAGCCCAAAAAAGTAAAGAAATGCCCCAAATAACCCCAAACGACTCATCCAGTCTAGTTTAGAAAATACCTAACCCAAAAAAGTATAGAAATGTCCCGAAATAACAGCAAAAGAACCACCCAGTCTGGTTTAAACCAAAAATGTACATATGTCGAAATAGGTATCGATTCGAAGGTCACGACCCTCAACATCACATCCACACGTCTAATAAGAGATAAGGACACTTTTTAGAAAATCCCAAGCCCCAAAAGGCACAGTAATGCCCCCAAATAACCCCAAACGACCAACCCGGTCTGGTTTTAATCGAAAATGAACATATGCCAAAATAGGTATCGATTCGAAGGTCATGACCCTCAACATCGCATTCACCCATCTAATAATAGAAAATGACACTTTTTAGAAAATATCAAACCCAAAAAAGTACAGAAATGCTGTCAAATAAACCCCAAACGACCCACCAAGTCTGGTTTAAACTGAAAATGAACATGTCAAAATAGGAATCGATTCGAAGGTCATGACCCTCAACATCACATCCAAACGTCTAATAAGCAATAACGACACCTAGAAAATGCCAAGCACAAAAAAGTAGAGAAATGCCCCAAATAACCCCAAACGACTCACCCGGTCTAGTTGAAACCGAAAATGAACATAGGTCGAAATAGGTATCGATTCGAAGGTCACAATCTTCAACATTGTATCCACACGTGTATTAAGAGATTAGGACACTTGTTAGGGAATCCCAAACCCAAAAAAGTATAGAAATGCCCCCAAATAACCCCAAACGACCCACCCAGTCAGGTTTAAATGAAAAAAATGAACATATGCCGAAATAAGTATCGATACGAAGGTCACGACCCTCAACATCGCATCCACAAGTCTAATAAGAGATAAGGACACTTTTTTGAAAATCCCAAACCCAAAAAAGTACTGAAATGCCTGCAAATAACACCAAACGACTCACCCAGTCTGGTTTGAACAGAAAATGAACATATGTCAAAATAGGTATCGATTCGAAGGTCACGACCCTCAACATCGTGTCCACACGTCTAATAAGAGAAGGATACTTTTTAGAAAATCCCAAGCCCAAAAAAGTACAGTAATGCCCCCAAATAATCTAAAACGACCCACCCGGTCTGGTTTAAACCGAAAAAGAATATATGTCAAAATACGTATCAATTCGATGCTCACGACCCTCAACATCACATCCACGCGTCTAATAAGAGATAATTACACTTCTTAGAAAATCCCAAGCCCAAAAAAGTATGGAAATGCACCCAAATAACCCAAAACGACCCACTCGGTCTGGTGTAAATCGAAAATGAACATATGTCGAAATTGGTATTGATTTGAAGGTCACGACCCTCAACATCGAATCCTCACGTCTAATAAGAGATAAATACACTTTTTAGAAAATACCAAACCCAAAAAAGTACAAAAATGTCTCCAAATAACACCAAAAGAACCACCCAGTCTGGTTTAAACCGAAAATGAAGATATGTCGAAATAGGTATCGATTCGAAGGTCACGACCCTCAACATCACATCCACACGTCTAATAACAGTCAAAATAGGTATCGATTCGAAGGTCATGACCCTCAACATCACATCCACATGTCTGATAAGCGATAACGACACCTAGAAAATGCCAAGCCCAAAAAAGTATAGAAATGCCCCAAATAACCCCAAACGACTCACCCGATCTAGTTTAAACCGAAAATGAACATAGGTCGACATACGTATCGATTTGAAGGTCACGACCTTCAACATCATATCCACATGTCTAATAAGAGATAAGGACACTTGGTAGAGAATCCCAAACTCAAAAAAGTTTAGATATGCCCCCAAATAACCCCAAACGACCCACCTCGTCAGGTTTAAACGAAAAAATGAACATATACCGAAATAGGTATCGATACGAAGGTCAAGACCCTCAACATCGCATCCACACGTCTAATAAGAGATAAGGACACTTTTTTGACAATCCCAAATCATAAAAACTACAGAAATGCCGCCAAATATCCCCAAACGACCCACCCGGTCTGGTTAAAATAAAAAATGAACATATGCCGAAATAGGTATCGATTCGAAGGTCACGACCCTCAACATCGCATCCACACGTCTAATAAGGGAAAAGGACACTTTTTAGAAAATACCAAATGCAAAAAAGTACTAAACTGCCCCCAAATAACACGAAACGACTCACCCAGTCTGGTTTGAACAGAAAATGAACATATGTCGAAATAGGTATCGATTCAAAGGTCATAACCCTCAACATCACATCCACACGTCTAATAAGAGATAATGACACTTCTTAGAAAATCCCAAGCCCAAAAAAGTATGGAAATGCACCCAAATAACCCAAAACGACCCACTCGGTCTGGTCTAAACCGAAAATGAACATATGTCAAAATCGGTACTGATTTGAAGGTCACGACCCTCAACATCGAATCCTCACGTCTAATAAGAGATAAATACACTTTTTAGAAAATACCAAACCCAAAAAAAGTACAGAAATGTCCCCAAATAACACCAAAAGAACCACCCATTCTGGTTTAAACCGAAAATGAACATATGTCGAAATAGGTATCGATTCGAAGGTCACGACCCTCAACATCACATCCACACGTCTAATAAGAGAAAAGGACACTTTTTCAAAAATCCCAAGCCCTAAAAAGTACAGTAATGCCCCCAAATAACCCCAAACGACCCACCCGATCTGGTTTTAATCGAAAATGAACATATGCCAAAATAGGTATCGATTCGAAGGTCATGACCCTCAACATCGTATCGACCCATCTAATAAGAGATAATGACACTTTTTAGGAAATACCAAACCCAAAAAAGTATAGAATTGCCGCCAAATAAACCCCAAACATCCCACCAAGTCTGGTTTAAATCGAAAATGAACATATGTCAAAATAGGTATCGATTCGAAGGTCAGAACCCTCAACATCACATCCACATGTCTTATAAGCGATAACGACACTTAAAAAATGCCAAGCCCAAAAAAGTATAGAAATGCCCCCAAATAACAACAAACGACTCACCCGGTCTAGTTTAAACCGAAAATGAACATAAGTCGACATAGGTATCGATTTGAAGGTCACAACCTTCAACATCGTATCCACATGTCTAATAAGAGATAAGGACACTTGTTAGAGAATCCCAAACCCAAAAAAGTATAGAAATGCCCCCAAATAACCCCAAACGACCCACCCGGTCAGGTTTAAACGAAAAAATGAACATATACCAAAATGGCTATCGATACGAAGGTCACCACCCTCAACATCGCATCCACACGTCTAATAAGAGAAAAGGACACTTTTTCAAAAATCCCATGCCCTAAAAAGTACAGTAATGCCCCCAAATAACACCAAACGACCCACACAGTCTGGTTTGAACAGAAAATGAACATATGTCGAAATAGGTATCGATTCGAAGGTCACGACCCTCAACATCGCATCCACATGTCTAATAATAGATAATGATACTTTTTAGAAAATCCCAAGCCCAAAAAAGTATAGAAATGCTCCAAATAACCCCAAACGACCTACACGATCTGGTTTAAACCAAAAATGAACATATGTCGAAATGGGTATCGATTCGAAGGTAGCGACCCTCAACCTCGCATCCACACGTCTAATAAGAGATAAGGACAGTTTTTGGAAAATACCAAACCCAAAAAATTATAGAAATGCAACCAAATAGCCCCAAACGACCCACCCGGTCTGGTTTAAATTGAAAATGAACCTATGTCGAAATAGGTATCGATTGAAGGTCACGACCCTCAACATCGCATCCACACATCTAATGAGTGACAAAGTCACTTTTTAGAAAATCCCCAATCCAAATAAATATAGAAATGCCCCCAAATAACCCCAAACGACCCACCCGGTCAGGTTTAAATCGAAAATGAACATATGCCGAAATAGGAATCAATTCGAAGGTCAAAACCTTCAACATCGCATCCACATGTCTAATAAAATATAAGGACACTTTTTAGAAAATACAAAACCCAAAAAGGTATAGAAATGTCCCCATAAAACCCCGAACGACCTACCCGGTCTGGTTTAAACCAAAAATGAATAAATATTGAAATAGGTATCGATTCGAAGGTCACGACCTTTAACATCGTAACCACACGTCTAATAGGAGATACGAACACTAATAAAAAAATCCCAAGCCCCAAAAAGTACAGTAATGCCCCCAAGTAACCCCAAACGACCCACCCGGTCTGGTTTGAACCGAAAATGAACATATGCCAAAATAGGTATCAATTCGAAGGTCATGACCCTGAACATCGCATCCACCCGTCTAATAAGAGACAATGACACTTTTTAGAAAATACCAAACCCAAAAAAGTATAGAAATGCCACCAAATAAACCCCAAACGACCCACCAAGTCTGGTTTAAATCGAAAATGAACATATGTCAAAATAGGTATCGATTCGAAGGTCATGACCCTCAACATCGCATCCACACGTCTAATAAGCGGT
The DNA here is from genome assembly GCF_018873765.1 of Telopea speciosissima. Taxonomy (NCBI): domain Eukaryota; kingdom Viridiplantae; phylum Streptophyta; class Magnoliopsida; order Proteales; family Proteaceae; genus Telopea; species Telopea speciosissima. Next base: position 146 of record NC_057925.1, on the reverse strand, counting down.
AATCACACCTAGAAAATGCCAAGCCCCAAAAGTATAGAAATGCCCCAAATAACCCCAAACAACTCACCCGGTCTAGTTTAAACTGAAAATGAACATATGTCGAAATAGGTATCGATCCGAAAGTCACAACCTTCAACATCGTATCC
>NC_057924.1:63742997-63990770 GCF_018873765.1 Telopea speciosissima | reverse complement strand
TTTTCTTCCATCTTCTTTCTTCTATTTTTAGCTTATTTAGGGCTGATTTGGTATGATTTCCATTTCAATTTTGAATTGATTTCTTGAAATAGTCAACAAATAGATTTTTTGTTAAGAAATTAAAATTGTATCGGTTGCATCAATCTGAAATATTTCGAGAATAAGAAATCCATTTGGTTATTCAATTATTGAAAATATAAATAAGGGAAAATTACATATCCCTCCCCTGTATTTTGCCCTAATTACATGTTCCTTCCCTTGGTTTTTCCACCTTACATTTTCCTCCCCTATACTTTGAAAAATATTACTATTTAACCCCTGCCGTTAACATCCGTCTGTTAAGTGTTGATGTGACATTGTTAGATTTTTCATAATTCCCAAATAAACCCTGCTCCATGTTAATAGACCCTTTTACCCTTTTGATTAAGATTCTTCTTCTTCTTCCTACTCCACCTGCTACCCCACCCACCCCCACCCCCTATACAACCATTCTTTCGAAGCCTTTTATACGCTTGGATGAGCGAAACCCAACATATGAACATGAGAAGGGCTGCCATGGCTAATCCCAGAATTTGCAGAAACTGAAAAACCCCATCTCTCTACGTCTCCCTTTCTCTGTTTCTTGAAGAAACCTGCAACCCCTACCCTTGTAAACCCCAAACCCCACGAACCCCAAGCTCCTGGAATGATTATGACAATTTTATCTTCCTCTTCACCCCTTCACTACCTCTTCTCCTTCTTTTAAAACCTAATCGAATCACAACCTGCAACTGCCACTGCAATTGCCACTCCACCATCGCCACCACTACCAATGCTGCCCAACCGCACCACATCCTCTTTCCCGCCCAGCGAGACCCTTCCATCCCTTCTCTTTCTTCATTCTTCTTCTTCTCCTCCTTTTATCTGTGGTTTTATTTTCCCCAATCCCCTGTTCTGGCGCACAAACAGCCCTCACGTAGGGAAAAGAAGTTTCGCCGGAAGCTGCAGCGGCGAAGGAACGATGAGAATCACGCCGCCAAAGTAGGGCAATGACTGTAGAGAAGAAATATGAAGCAATCACTGATTCCTATTATAGTCCACATATAGTTAAAACAAATATGGAAAAATACAGTGGTCAATTCCTGTGCTAGTTTTTGTATCAAATATGAATATTGGACTTTATTCCCAGTTACATTTTTGGCGAAGTGCCAAGATGATAGTGAAAAAGAGATTTCTGACATGAGAGAGGAAATGTTAACTCCTTGAGTATCATAATCTAGGAACTCCGGTGCCTGAATTTATAAGAGAGAATAGTTTGTTTCTAGGAATATCCTTTGACAATAACTATGAAATATGGTAGCCTGGTTTAGTTATATCTCTCTCTCTCTGTCCCCTTCCGGCTCTTTGTCTGGATTTGAATGGAAGGGTAAAAAATTCAGTTACATTTCAGACAAAGCAGCCGAATCAACACCCCACCCCTTTGCATATCACCGCCAGCCCCATCCCTTCGTTCTCCCACTGAAACCCTACCCCAACCCATCGACTATCATTGAAACCCTAATCCCATCCCATCGACCACCACTGAAACCCTTCCCAACATCCACTGTGAATCACAAAACCATCCACTGCCCCACTCTGATCTCAATCGAACCCCTTCCTACGGTTCCGCCAGAACCCCAAAAAAAGATGAAGAAGATAGAGCGAGAGACCACGAAACAAACGTCATAGGATAACCAGAGGCGGTGTACTTCTTACCCGCCACCAACCTCCTCCTCGTCTCCCATCCCCGGCGAAGGGTAGCATTGTAATTTAATCTCTGTTGTTTTAGTACAAGGGTTAAATAGTCTTTTCGAAATAATATCTAACAGCAGGTTAACACCGTAAGCTGGAGGGGGTCAAAATGTCAGGAGGGAAAACCATGGGGAGGAACGTGTAATTAGGGTAAAGTACAGGGGAGGGAGATGTAATTTTCCCTATAAATAATGAAGTGGGTAGAAAGATACATCCTTCACCCATCTCCTTCCTCTTATCCAATTTTCAGATCCATTTTTTCTAATGTTAAAAGAAATAGCGAGAATTATACTGGAACAAAAGAAAGGGAGAAAGGGACATGGGTTTATTGAGATTTTCGCTCCCAGTTCTGTTCAAAGAAAAAGAAAACCTAAATCGCAACCCTACCCCACTTCCTTCTTTCGCATACATCCACCATCTTCTATTCCACTTTCTCAGCAGAACTCAGAAGTAAGATCCACCTTCCCTTTGTTTTTCCACAAGCAAAACACCCCCTCACAAGAGTTCTGCCAATAAAAAAACCGAGAGCGGGAGACGGAAAAAGAAAACAAAAAGAAGAAGACAGCAGAGAGAGTGAGAGGCATCGAATCAGAGAAAAAAAAGGAAGAGGAAAGGATACTGAAAAAAGAGAGTGAGAGAACCGAGAGCGGGAGACAGAGAAGGGAAAAAAAACAATACTGCAAAAAGAGTGAGGAAGAAGATAGCATACTGAAAAAAGAGAGTGAGAGAAGAGAGAGCGGGAGACCAAAAAAAATATGAAAAGAAGAAGATAGCAGAGAGAGTGAAGGCATCGAATCAGGGAAAAAAGGAAGAAGAAAGCATACTGAGTTCCTTAGAAGTTGCAGTATCGTCATCATCATCCATTGCCGAAGTCGACTTCCACCCAAGTAGCCACTGTTTCCCTTTTTCTTTATATTATTTGTTATAACAGTTTGTGATTTTACACTCTTAACCCTAGAATCAGGACATTACAACATGTTCTAATTAAAGAGCGCTCTAAAATAGTGTCTACAATTTCAATTTCAAAATTGAAAGGGCTTCTAACACATTTCAGATTTTCTCTTTCATCTCACTGAAATAAGGTGTAAAAATCAAACCCAGCAATTTCAGAAATCAAAATAACCTCATGAAATTGAAATAGAAATCAAACCAAAACAGCCCTTGCTCTTCATACCGGTCAGTTTTTTTACAATTATTTACGCCTAGTGGCACCCCTGTTTTCTGTTCAGTTTTTTAGCTTTCTTAAATTAGTCATATCTCTCTCTATAGTGATTAGTTTTCCTTCAATTTGATACTTAATTTTGATACCATGATTTTGTAAACTCAGTAAGTAGATTGTTGAGATGCTTAGAAGGCAGCAATAGGTAGAACTAGGAAATAAAAGGAAACAACGCAGGTAATATGTTTTTTTCTTTTACTAAACCTGAACAGAATGTGAAAGATAACAAGCAAGACTAGGGCATATCAAGTATTACCTACTTTATTTTCCTTTTATACACAGTTATCAACCAAACCTAGGCACCTCCTTCGGTTGCCTTGTCAACTTGACAACTATGGTCAAAATGAACAAAATGTTACACCTTCATATAAAATATTAAATTTTGAGGCGAAATTGGGAAAATGACTAAAAATTTCTTTAACTTAAAAAAGTTAGGAGATTCAAACCTCTCCCAAACTTATTTTTAATAAGCTCCCACAATGAGTTTGGAAACAGATACAAGGATCATTAGAAACACTTGGGTTGAAACTTTAAGAAAGATGTCAGCCCCTAGAACTTATGATCTTTGCTCCAATTTTAAATGTCCAACTTTTTTTAAACTCATTTCCGTAGGAAAAAATTAGATTGAATTGGATTTGTTAGCCCTTTAAATTATATATTAATTTTTTAACCACATTAGGCTCATGAAAATGTATGGATATTAGTAGGAATAGCGTACTTGATGCCAAAATATTAACTATGTGCGCAATAACTGATACAGGTGAAAGGGCAGAATACATGCACTACACACCAGCAAAATATCGTGAGAAACCAAACTACCATTTTGGGTGGTTATCTTTTATATACAATCATCCATACATGTGTATTTATGCTTAAAAAGGTATTCACTAAAGTTTATTGCAAAATTCTAAGTATTTCCCTAATTTCCTCACATTTCTATAAGTTTAACATTATTTTGACCAGAAATTAAGTTTCAATATAAAGTGAAATGACTTGTCCAATAAAAATCTCAGCCTTGAAAAATCCAGCAGCCTGAATAGCAACTTAAATCCATTCCTATGACACAATAGTTGATTCCTGCACAAAACCAGGGGGAAAAGAAGCAACTCTCTTATGGCCTATTTGACTTCGTCAAAGATTGTGTATTCGGTATGCCCATAAGGTGTTGGTCCAAATGTCAAAATTCACCATTATTCAAACTATTAATTCACTCAACTTCAAGCTGGTAGCGTCACCCTTGACCATAATTTATTTAAAACATCTAGTTCCAAAAATTGCCTAAAAAGCATATCATATTTAAGACAAAGAATAAAAGTATAATCCCATCATATGCAGGCTTACCACCCAGGGTGTCCGCCGATGACCAGTCAAAACCTTTAAACAGCTTCCAGTTTGGCAATCAATAATTTTTACAGTGTGGTCACCACTGCACAGAGACCGCATTTGTAAAGTTAATAGAAGACTTTTTCTGCCTGATCAATGATAGAAATACAACAAGAGACACCGTCTTACTGTGTAGAAGCAAGCGTTCTTCCATCTGGACTAAAGGCTGCAGCAATAGTCGACCTAGGAGGAGGAACCAGTGGACAGTACTTGGCTGATAAATGCCGCAATGACTCTGCTTCAACCCTGAAAATAATGATAAATATTCCAAATAAGAAACATTAGTTGTAAAACCACAAATTCAAACCCAGCCCGACTCACCACAAAGCAACGTTTTTCCATTCACAAGTTACCAAATAGTAACCCAAGACTAATTTTGTAACCCAAACTAGGAAAAGAGAAGCAAAATAACCACAAGTTCCCCTGACTTTATACATATGAGAAAAATGTTAACACCATAAAACTGAAGCCATAGCCTTTACCATGAAACAAGACTAAGTTTTGCATCAGTAGATTCGCACTTTGGCCATAAGAAATCAATGCTGCATTTAGAAGTTTCTCCCCACAGTCTTCTTGATGAGTGTTTGGCACGTGGAGAAATCTCCCTCCATGCTAACAACCGACAGACATTATAACCACTGCAAAAGAGGTGCATGCATTTCAACAAAATTAACAATTATTATACAAAAGCATACAGAAAAGTAATTCATACGTATTAGAGCATTAGATCAACAGAACTTGACTATGTCTAACCATCAAAGTAATGTAAAAATCACCACACATCAATAATCATCATGTGTAGAATGAATTGGGTAATGTAAAGCTCATTAGCTAGTTGGTCACGCAAACTTATCATACTGACCCTTTCAAGAACCAGAGAGCCAGGTTCAAACTTCGGTCATCACACCGTTCTGCCAAAACTACAAGAACTGAAAGTGAAAATTTACTGCAAGCCACTGAAACGTGATAACAGATCACGTTTGTGGCAGTCTAAATTTAGAAGATGCTTAACTTCTAGTTTCGATGAAAAACAAACAAACTCTTCACATTTGCAATTTGCCACTCTACAGTAGCATAATCTGAGACACACAATGATGGAGGATAAATAAAGTAGGTTTAGCGAAAAACACAATCAAAAGAATACTTAAGTTCAGCTTAAATTGAATGTCGGACAAAAATCATAATCAGCAGAACAATTTACAAGCAATATAAAGGTAAAGTTAATATTACTAAAACTGCATTAATTGCTTAAAAATAAAAGCCCCAAGAAATGATACCATAAATACCAAGAGAGTCTATGAAACATAAATCTATTATTACAAGAGCGTACGAGGAAAAAAGTCATAAATAACTACCAGAAAGTATAAAAGAGAAACTATTGAACCTAACAAGAGAGTACTGAAAGGACTCTCACTTATACGATGAGGTAGAGCAACCGGGAACCTGAGGAAGTACAGTATGTGAAGAGGGTGAAGCAGACGTTGAGGGAGAATTCCCATCATCTAACCAGGACCGCATCGTTTCCTCAAGCTCCTACAACAAACATAAACAAATGATAATCCCGAACTGAAAGAAAATTTAACTTCCACAAGAGCTCCTCCGTTAAGAACATTCGCATATAAAACAGTAGAATATCCAAAGTAAATGCATCACCCAACGGAGAAAACCCATACCTCATTAAACCAAAAGATAACTCAACAATATTAAGCACCCATCAATTGGATTGATACTCATTTGCATAATTGGCTTAGTCCAGTAATGAACGGAAAACAACTACTAAATGAAATCAGCCAACTAACAGGAAACATCAATTCTTAGGTTTTATTTTTTGGGGGGTGCACGTTGATTCGATTAAGTGTATCAACATGGCCGGGTGCGGCATTTCTCTCGCCTATTGACAGGGAAATATCGAACAGAGTATTGGAAATTTGGAATGAAGTAAATTACAGTACGGCAAAAAGGGTAGGCGGGGAAGAACAAAAAACCAATACCGAGACGAAATCATGGTGAAAAAATATATCAAACCTTCCTTGGATTAATAATCAGCCCCATAAAGGATGAATTGGAACATAAACATGATCCATTCGACACCTCTTAGAGAAGGATTTGAACTTTGTGGAATATAAAAACAATTAAAAAAATTTGACCTTTTAACATCAATTGGATCCCAGGCCCCCAGAAGCTCCTAGAGTATTGGCAAATAATAAACGGGCCACCAGCCTCTGCAATTCTTTCTTCCTCGCATTTTTTCTCACACATCACATCCTGGATTTGTCAGCAATGTGTTCATTGCGAACGGCGAAACCAGAAACCCTCTGCGGCTATGCCTGTAGAAATGACCCTTTCGATGATGTGTCCGCCTTTTTGAGAAGTCTGATGTCATGTTATGTTAAAAATATTACAAATGCCTTTTTTTCTTTATTTATTAGAGCCTTTCTTCTTTGATTTGAGATCTTCATATGGTTTACCGAAAAAATAAAAATAAAAACAAAAGGCAATAGTTTTCGTGCACGGCCTGCATTGAGTACAGTTGGAAGGCCCCCTACAAGACAAGCTCGATGGGGGGAAATACCCGTGCATGAGTCTTGTCGCCAAAAAAAAATTCTCCATATTGAGTTTTCGAATGTACTCTACAACAAAACTTGTTGATTTGAAATCTTTTAATTTAATTCGGAATATCGGAGGGATTGAGCAATAAGACATCAATGATGAATTCACTAAAAGGGCCCGTTTTATTTGAGATCTTCCTACTGGGTTTTCGAAGGCTTGTTTGGTTGCATTCTAGGGAATGTTCCTGTTCATGTGTTACATAGAAATGAAATAGGAACGAAAACGTATTTGGTAAATAGGGTGTGTTCTTCTGTTCTAGCGAAACGAACTAGAAGAAAGAACAGCTTTAGAACATGAATGACAGAACAACAATTTGTGTTCAGTCTGTTCTGGAGGACCGGAACAGAGTCGAAAGAATAACTAAAAAGAAAATTTCCTCTCATTCCCATTAAAAACACTCAACCTTACAAATTCTTGCAAACTTTCTCCCCAACACGGAAGCTCTGCTCTCATTGTCTACCTTCCTCGCGATAACTGAGCTCCCATCGTCTTCCTTTGGATATTTTGACATTTGAAGTGTGTCCATCAACAATTAAAATTTTCATTATGTGTAATTGTTAAATTTTGTGCAACAGCCAGATAGTACCGTTATTTGTTCTCAACTATGGACAGACTTGGGCAATTTGTTCTAGGGTTGTCGTATGTATATTTCCCCAATAAGGTTTAGTTGGAAGTACACGTACAGGCACTTTAATGTGTTGAACACTGATCCATTTGAAATTCTTGAACGGTTCACCATTGGTTGTGTTTGGCAACAGGAATTTCCGGTAGTTATATTTCCCATACCTGAGAAGCACTTACTGTCAAATTTGGGCTTTGTGCGTTTATGGTGTGGCAATGGTTGATGTCTACCGACAAGAGAGACTGCACACTCGACACTCGGTGTACACAATATAAATGGTGATGCAGGGTGACACTCAATAAGGTTTCCACTACCCGTTTAGGGACATCCAAGTTTGAGTGTTGTTGAACTGTGATTGGTCAAAATCTGGCCCCATACTTGTTTTTGTAAAGAGCTTGGAAAAGTGTTATTTTTTATTATATTAAACAAATTTTATTCGAAAAGTATTATTTTTTATTATATTAATCAAATTTTATTTGAAAAGTGTTTTCAAACGTTTTTGTGCCCAGTCACAGCTCATGACAATCCTATATTTACATACAATGACTTTATTACATGGCAGTGATTTTGTTCAATGTTTTTCTATGTTCATTGTGGGTGTTAATGATGTGGGCGATAAAGTGGTAATGAAACCCACTACCATTGGGGGGTTTTCAAGTTACGCAATTTGTAGTGTCGTCCTAATGTAGTCCTAGACAGGATGGGATCTTACTAGGAGCCAGGTGAATAGAAGTTCTGAACCGATAATCGATTGGGCAGAATTGGATAGTTTAGGGCAAAACTAAGGTTAATGCTAGGGTAAAGGGTGAGTGTTATATATAATAATGATGGGCAGGTCTAAAGGAAGCCAATGGTATAAATTTTAATAGGTTTAAACAAAATTTGAAATTCCAAAAATTTTAGGGTTAGGGTTTCGGGTTTTGGGTTTTAGAATTTAGGTTGAAATTAGGGTTTAGGATGGGATTTTAGGCCAGGGCTTTAGGTCGAGTGTCGAGAGCAGAGTAGGGATGATTCAGTTGGGGTATGGGCAGATTTGGATGGCTAGAAGTGGTTGATCTGTAATTTATGGTTTGGGCTTTAATTGAGGTGGAGGGGGATTTAGGTTTAAGAGCTAAGATGGGCTTGGGGTTAAAGTCGAGCGAAGGGAATGAGGTAATGTTGCTGTGGTTGAATTTTGGAAGAAAACTGATGGTAGAATTGGGCAGGACAGCTTAGTGAATATTTAGGGTTTACAGGGATCGATCAGGGTTAAGTGGAGAATGAAGAAGAAGAAGGTAATTACAGGAAAACAAAAAGAACTTACTAGATTTGCAGAAAAAAGAAGCAGTAGCTTGAAACAGCTTGGAGAGTGATTGAAGAAGACCTCCCGATCATGAACAGATGCAAGGAGTCACTAGAATCCATCAGCCCTTCACTTTGAGATCCACAACGCAGCACTCACGACTGGAGTAGAGCAAGAGCAGCAAAGGCAGCAAAATAAATCGATTTTATTTTTCAAAACTAAACTGTGGGGGAGCCTCCCATGATTCTGTTTATTTAAAATAAGGCCATAAGCCCAATTCCTAATACAATCTAAACTCTTCTCTCTTCCAAAATCGTGGAAGGAGTGTGAATTAATTAAAACAACTCAAAGTTAAAGACATAATCTTATCAACTTAAAACACTTTAAAATAACTGAGATGCCTAAGTAACCAATAGGATATAAGATCCTACTAGCCAACGGGTGTTGGGGTATTCTAACCCCACCTCCATAAGTGTTTTGATGATAACAAACATGTAGACAAGGTTGTGTGTGTGGCCTTGTGTGTGTCTCTATGACAACAAAAAAATAAGATGAGGAACTTGAAGACACAAAGTAAGAGAAGATAATAAAGAGAAGTTCAAGAACTAACCATTGAAGGTCAAGACCATGAAGGCATGACAAAGCTTGACAAGCGTAGAAGACATCAAAAGAGCTTTTGAAGGTTCAAGAATGACATGTGAAGCAAGAAAGACAAAGATGCTCGTGTGCACTCTTAGAACACTCATTGCATACTTGTACTTGCATTAATAAGCACTTGCATCACTTAGAGACCTTAGGAGGTTATAAATGAACCCCTCCATGACCCTTAAATATGACCGAATTGGTTTGAAAAAGACCCGGACCAATCCCCTCAGTCAAACGGTCGGAATCAAGTCTTGACTGTGATCCGGTCTGAGCATCCGGTCGACCGGATTTCAGTACATGCATAGGCTGGATTGGGCAGCAGCTTCTTGGGTACGTTCCCATTGATGATCCGGTCGACCGGATCGAGTGGGACGATGATCCGGTCGACCAGACATCGACCGGATGGCCCTATTGCCCTCCAACGGCTAGTTTTTAACGGCTAGGATCTGGTCGACCGGATCAATCTTCAGGTCGGCCGGATTGGTAAAAATAGAGCCATTAGAGCATTTTCTGCACATGTTTCTTAGACCATTAATGAGCCTATAAATAGAGAACATGTCAGTCCTTTTCACCCATCAACTACAGTCCAAAATCCTACTTTTGAGAAAGCTGAAAAGTGATTATTGCTCTCTAATTGAAGTCTTGTCCGCATTATTCAAAAATTGACTTCAAAGGCTAAAGAATCTTCCTAAGCTCACACTCTTAACTCTTACAAGAAGATCTTCATTGTGCAAGCATACATTCGCATCATTTGGCACTTGCAAGGAGTACACATCACACTCCTTGCCTAGGTATTTTTACCTTTATTTCTCTTGTATTTAGTTTATGCTTTTAGGTTTATAAAGCATTGGTTGCATTGGCCTAGACTGTACTTAGGTATTGCAAGGATTCTCTTGTCCTTATAAGATTCGAATTCTCTTATCTTTAAAAGATTGAGATCCTCTTATCCCGTGTAAAAAGATTGTAAAGGTGTTCTTCCCACCTACTGTACTGAAAGGAAGAAACTAGTGAATTCTCTCAAGGTTGAGAGGAGTGGATGCAGGCTAAGTTTAGCCGAACCACTATAAATTCTTTCTGTCCTCTATTTGCGCACTCTCTCTCTCTATCTTATTTATTTTTCAAAGAAATTTTAAAAAGGACATAAATTCACTAGTGATAACCTATTCACCCCCCTCTAGGTTATCCAACAACAGGAACACTTCACTTAAATTAGACCAATCGGATGCAACCAATTTGAACCAGTTCAATTAAAAACACAAAAATAAAACTAAGTATAGAACTAATCTAAGTATAAACTATACTATGGCTCCTACAATGACCGTATGCTTAGGGTGGCTTCTTCAACTCTAGGAGGCTTGGATCTACATCACGTCCTTTAGTGCAATTAAGAACAACTTAAAGGCCACCCCTAGTATCACAACACTTGGCGCGATATATTCTGTTAGATTGGAAAATTCTTACCATAACCATGCTTTTCTTGGCCTTTTAGGTTCAAGTAATACAATCTTTTTATACCTCATAAAATGTCTATGGGGACCTCAAATTGGATTAGGCCTTATAAAACATAAAGTTCTTAAAAAACGCAATGCAATTAGGGTTTCATTATATATATCGAGTTGGGCATAGAATAAAGATCTTCTGACTTCATAATATATACAATTAGGGTTTCCTACAACATGAAAGAAGGCATCATCCCATCCCAGTCTTCTTTCACCCCTTGCTCTCTTCTCCTCTCCCGATCAAAGCCAAATAGAGTCGATGACACAATAGTTAACAACCTGAGATCCAATGGTAAAAATATGTGTTCTATCATGATCTTCTCATTAATGATCAAAATACCTTCGGTCGAATCAAAGGTTTTACAGAAAACCACTTTTAACGAAGAATCTTAAATTCTCTAAAACAGACAAAAGTATCCTAAGGTTACAAAAAATTCCACAAGAAAATATCTCGACGTTTCATAAAAATGTCTAAAATATAACAAGCATTTCTAGAATGACTAAAATATCCTAATTTTTTTGCTAAAATGAGATAACTTTCCTAAGTTCTCCCAAAACGACAAAAAAAAATTAACATCTGTAATAATTACCAATTTCAAAAACAATAAACATATCGAACTTTCCAATAATGTCTAAAATATGCCAAGCTTTTCTAAAATGATCAATCCTAAAAATTTTTAAATTAACCAAAATATGGTAAACTCTTCCAAAAGGATTTTTAAAAAATGTCCTTAATTTGCATAAAATATAAATTAAATATTTTACCCCAAGGGGTCAGCTCAGTTGGCAAAAGACTAACTCCTCAAATAAGAGGTCATGAGTTCAAACCACCCTGGGGCCTATCCCCATCCCCTAATTCCGCCCACCCTCTATTATACAAACTCTTAATCCCAAAATTTATATATTTTATGTTTTCCAAAAACAACAAAAATAAATACAGATTATAAAGAATTATTAAAATATCCCAAGTTTTTCCAAAACGACAAAAAATATCGTAAGTATAGAAACATAATTCACTACTTTCGGTTTTTGTATAGGAAATTGTTATTATTTCGTGGTTGGTAACTTCTCTTTCTATGACGGGCTAGTCCCAATTCATATCAATTTGTTAGGAAGCCAGTTTCGCCAAAACCTAGCAATTATAAGAATTCAAGATAAGAAGTCTAAATTCATGTGCAATTACACTTGCTACTCGCTCCAACTAAAATCAAGACTAGACTCAATCCCTCTTAGACTTGACATAAGAAACCAAAGACTTAATCAGCAAAGAATGGGTTGCTGATATAACCCATCAATTGAGCTTTATAACACTAACCATGATAACTTAAGCCCACACAATTATTTTCCTACAGATCCAGTTCAACATGCATCCAATGATGGGTTATAAAGCCTAATATATATACTATAAATGGCAAATGCAAGTAATGGAAATGCTAGGCATGCGATATACAAACAAAAGATGAAACCATAATTATACAGTTTTGAAGGGGGGAAAAATCAAACGATATAACTTCTTGAGCAACATACCAGAAGGTGTTACATTGAACTTGTTACTTGCATCTTAAATCAGTGACAAAATGACAGAAATGTGGACGGATGTCATTTCTTCCTCTTCACATGTTGTCTCCCAACAATAACCTGAATAAGAAATGCTTAAACATCATGCTTACTTTCTATCTTTTCGTCATACTAATTGCATTCACCGTTTATTATGTAAAACAGTATCAAATTAAGACACGCACAAAACAACAACCATATACCTCAAGACTTTAAAAATGTCATTGATCAACTTGGCAATATGTTTTGTCGTAGATGCTCCTCCGAGTCCTTCAAATTCCCCCATGATTACGCAATATCCTACACCCTCTCTCCTGCCAAATCAGATTTTACCAAATATTATCCATCACACAAATCTACTAGAACTATCATTCTGATCCAAACCTCAGCCTAAGATACTAGATTCTTCTCAACTTATTCAGGTCAGTTATATTATCAAGTTCAGCCATCAAACTCTATGCAAAGTCATATTTGTTGCAATCCCCAAGCCATCCATGCCTTATCATACCTCCCCCCCACCCCCAACAAAAACAATACTTTTGGACCACCCTTTATGATGCAGATTCCTCAACTGGCCAGAAAAAGAACCAAGGAGAATCGAGCCAACCTCAAGTGGACCAGAAATGGACCAGCTCGAGCCAGCAAGCAGACCCCCTAGAAGATATTCCTTGCTGCCCACGATTTTGACAGGAAATCTGGTCTTTGACAAGCCAATCTTTTTTTGGATGAATAAGAAATTCATTACCAAAGAGAAAGAGAAATTACATGGCCCCTACAGGGGAGCAACAAAACAAAAAATCAGAGTCCAGCCCTTAGAGATTAGGGGCCGGATCAACAACAGAAACAGAAGTGAGACCCCAGGAATCAACAATGCGCCTGTTCCTTGGGGAGTAAATACAAGAAAAAGGAGGAGCTGAGGCTAATTTGGCCTTAATTTCAAAAGAAATGGATTCCCAAATCTGCTGATACGAGCGGGAGTTGGAGGTCCATTTCAAGATATTACGCTCCATCCAAATATGATTAAGCGTAGCACAAAAAGCTAGCTTCCCAACAGAGTTGCAGATAGAAGAGCCTGCAAAAGTCATATCGATCCAAGTCCATTCGCGGGAGAACGGCAAAATTCTGCGACAGGCAGGCCAGCATTTGAGCAGGACTCCTTTCCAGATTGCTTTGGCAATTTGGCACTCGAAGAAGAGATGGTCGGTGTCTTACTCATTGTTCCAGCAAAGGCAGCAAGACGGAGAGACTTGGATGTGGCGGTGCCGAAGGAAGGCCTTGGAAGGCAGTTGGAAAATATCCTCCAAGCGGTGAAGCAATATCGAGGGATGTGATGCTTGAACCAAACAAACTTTCTCCAAGGAACAAGCGGACCCTTGAGGCGAATAATATCCCAAGCTGAATTTGAGGAGAAGGAACTAGAGCTGCTAGCTTTCCACAAAACACAATCACCTCTGTTCGAGAGCCTTCGGGGAATGGAAGCAAGATCATTCCAAATGAGAGTAAGGTCCTGGGAGGCAATGGAGGAGGAGACCAGCCAGCTGGGCCTAAGATATCAGCAACCAAGGAGAGTCTGTGGAGGTCAGAAGCATAAATGGTACGAGGAGATATCATGTTGATGAGGATCCCCTTAGGGTGCCAGTGGTCGAGCCAAAGATAAGTAGAGAGACCATCTCCAATCTGAGTTTTGATACTGTGGAGAACCAAATGACGGGAGTACAAGACCCTGCCCCAGATCCAAGAAGAGTCAGAGGTAGCAGAAGCTAACCAGATGGAATCCTAACGGAGAAGATTCGAGTAAATCCAATCGACCCAGATGCTCTTCTGTTTAGAGACAATTTTCCATATGAGCTTGATGATCCCTGCAGAATTTGCCTCTTTGATTCTTCTAATGCCCAGACCTCCTTCCTTTTTAAGAAGACATAGGCTGCCCAGCTAAGAGGGTGAAGGAATCTGGAAGACTCCTTACCCTTCCAAGGAAAGGAGGCAAAGAGAGATCCCAAGGATTTGAATTGTAGCTTGGGGAAGACCATAGATGCTTGACCAGTAGATATAAGAAGATTCCAGAACTGAATGAATAAGGACCAACCTGCATGCATAGGAGAGAAGCTTGCCTTTCCATAACTGGAGCCTTTTGCGGATAAGATCAAGCATCGGGGTGCAGTGATGAGCCGTAAGCCTAGAAGGAATAAGGGGGAGGCCCAGGTACTTGACAGGGAGATGACCCTCTTGGAAGCCTGATCGCTGGAGGAGAGCCACTTTGAGAGTGTCCGAGAGTCCTGCTAAGAAAAGCAAGGACTTTGCAGGATTGAGGCCTAGGCCGGACATCTCATGGAAGTGCTGAAGACAAAGCAAGGAGGCTTCAAGGGAAGCCAGAGACGCCTTGGAGAAAATCATTAGATCACCAGCGAAAGTCAGATGAGTAAGCTTGAGGCCTTCACATTTTGGCAGAGGAGGAATGAGCCGCAAATCCGTGGTAATTTGGATTTTCCTGGAGAGGACTTCCAAAGCCAAAGTGAACAAGTAAGGGGATAAAGGACACCCCTGCCGAATACCAACACTAGCTTCAAAGAACCTCACCAAACTGCCATTGATCAAGACAAGCCAATCTTAGTAGTACTTGGTCACTAAATTTATTAGTTTATTTTAGTTATCGTTGCATGTGGCTGAACTATAAAGCCCAGTAGTTTTTAAATTTAGTTAGTCTCTATTTTCCATAAGTTTCTATTGTCATTAGTAACTAGGTTTAGTAGTTACTATTTTTTTACTTGCTAATTTTATAAGCTAGCCTACTTCATTAAATAGGCAGCCCTTTTGGTAATAGTTAGACAATGAATAATTGAATGAAGTTTTGAGGCATCCATGCACCCAATTATGGAAGAAAATCCTTGTTTCAACAGCTGGAATAGATGTGAGTGAGAGACCCAGGGCTGAGAAAACCCATCCCCGTACCTCCTCCTTCTTTGTCGTGTTTTGATCTACATCAACTCTCCCTCCTCTTAGAAAATTGACCTCGAATTTTGAAGATAGTAGAAATAAGCTTGGTGTGGTTGATGTCAAGTTTCTGTCCGAACAAATATTCTTGCAGCTTCTAGGAATATTACCACCAAGTCAAATATGGGGCTGTGATATTGTTCATGTGAACAGTAACATGACCAGTGTTTTGGCCTCTTCTCCTTCTAGAAAGGTTGCAAACTTATAGAGTTTCAATTTTAGTTTCTCGCTTGTAATCCAAGTCTTATTCTTATAAGGGGCTTGCAATTTAATTTTTTCTAATTTTGTTGGGCTTAATACTTGAGCATATATTTTGTAATCTGATGATAGAGGCACCCCACGAATTCATGAAGTTGCTTAGATTGCTTTGTGCAAGTTTTGTTTATCCCATTGAGAAGATGAAGGGCTGAGAGGCCTGGCTGAAAGAGCCAAAACCTTATGGCTGAGAGAGCCGAATCTCTCTAACCCCTCTTTTCTATCTTCTTCTACTATCCTACTCGATCTTCCCAATAGTGCTGCTGCTGCCTGTGAGTGCTACAACTGCTGGAGTGCATCTTGAAGACTAGAATCAAGTCCCCTCCCAGGTCCAGATCTGCTGCTTCCGCATCAAGCCAAAGCAGGACATTGATTACCCCACGGGTCTGCTGTTCTGCCCAAATTTCTCCACCAACTCTGAATATCGATATCTCTGCAACAAGAGCTCATATTCAGCAGAGGTTAGGAGGGCTGAATCCATTCCAAATCTCAGCAATCAACCATCACAACAGGCTGAAATTTGGATCACAAGACCTACCCAGCCCCTACTCCACTCGATCCAAGTTTGATCCCAACCTGCTGGCTGGTTTGGTTTCTACACTCAATTCCCTACCTTCTATTTTGGTGGTCTATCACTACTGGTGTTTCTGGCCATTCAAATTGGTCCAAATTTAGTGGCTTACTTGGACATGCCTAGACCAGTAATCGACCTTAATATTAGCCCCTTTACTTGGCTGAATCCTGAGCTCCAGCACAAGCCCTAAATCAGGGTATATTGTTTGTTGACTAGTTTGGATTATTGTAGATTTATTTGGGGCTAGGTTAATCCTAATCTAGTCTTCCATCACTTTGTTAATGTGACACCTCAAAAATGTTTTGACCTAAATCCAATGAGGGAACCTACATTGCTTATTAACCTGCCAAAGTATAAAATACAATCAAGAAAACAAACTATCGCATTTCCCTGATAATTATTTTGAAACACCTGAATATGTAAATCCAATCTTCAAGTAAACAAGGAAGAATATTGTCTTCAAACAGCCTTCATCCCTGGCAGGAATATCTCGGCCAACATCCTTTTATGCAATGATTTAATTCGAGGACTTGATCGGAAAAATCACTCTCCCTCCTTCCTCTTGAAGATTGACATTCACAAGGCCTTTGACTCTCTAAGGTGGGAATTTATTACTCAGGTGATGACTAAGATGGGATTCCCTCTGCCTTTTGTAAATTGGGTTAGCTCTTGCATTTCTTCCCCCAAGTTCTCAATTCTAGTCAATGGTAGCCCAACGGGTTATTTTGGTGCTTCTGTGGGGATTCGCCAAGGCTGCCCTCTATCTCCCTACCTGTTCACCTTGGCTTTGGAAGTCCTATCCAGAGAGATTCAGATTTGTACTGATCAGCAGATTATTTTGCCAATGCCCAAGTGTAAAGCCATTAAGCTCACTCATCTGGCCTTTGCAGACGATCTGATGATATTCTCAAAGGCCACAGTCACCTCTCTTCAGTGCATTTTAAGTTGCCTTCAGCATTTCCATGAGTGCTCGGGTCTCCGCATCAACCCCTCAAAGTCTCTTATATTTTTGGCTGGAGTCTCAGAGGTTCTGAAAACAGCTCTTCTTGCCAGATCTGGCTTCCTAGAGGGCAAGCTTCCAGTCAAGTACTTGGGTATTCCTCTGATCCCGGCCAGGCTTACTGCTCACCATTGCACTCCTATGCTTGATTTGATCAGGAAAAGGCTTCAACTTTGGAAAAGCAAACTTCTCTCCTATGCAGGCAGGTTAATCCTTATCAAATCAGTATTGGAGTCATCTTATATCTATTGGTCTGGGATTTATGGGCTACCTCAGGCCACCATCAAGTCCTTGGAAACTCTCATGGCCTCCTTTCTCTGGAAGGGCAATGATTCCTCTAGATTTCTCCATCCCCTAAGCTGGGCCGCTGTGTGTCTCCCTAAGACGGAAGGTGGGCTGGGCATCCGAAGAATCAAAGAGGTGAACACTGCGGGTATCATCAAGCTTATTTGGAAGATTGCTTCCAAGAAGAAAAGCATCTGGGTTGACTGGATATATTCGGGTCCTCTTCGAAATGACTCTATCTGGACGGCTTCCCCTTCCTCTGATGCTTCTTGGGTCTGGCGCAAAATTCTTGCTAGCCGACACCTTGTGCTTCGGGTCATTCGGTCCCAGGTTGGTAATGGTCTCTCTACTTACCTTTGGCTGGACAATTGGCATCCTTCGGGGATTCTTCTCCATCAGCTCACTCCCCACTCCATTTATGCAATGGGTCTTCACAGGCTCTCTTTGGTTGCTGATATTCTTGATCAGCATGGCTGGGCTCCCCCACCCTCTGGCAACTCTCTTAGCCTTATTTGGAGTGAGCTCCCCTCCATTCCAAGAAGGCCTACTGCCCGAGGAGATTGTGTTCTTTGGATAACAAACAGATCTGGTCTCTTCTCTTCTAAGGAAGCTTGGAATTACATTCGTTTGAAAGGCCAGCTGGTACCTTGGCGCAAGCTTCTTTGGTTCAAGCACCACATTCCTCACCACTATTTTACAGCTTGGAGGGTTTTCAACAACTGTCTCCCAACCCAGGCTTTTCTTCGAAGCCACCAGATCCAAGTCTCTTCTGCTTGCTGCCTATGCTGGAACAATGCTGAAGAATTGAGTCATCTTTTCTTTGAGTACCCTACCGCTACTGCTATTTGGAAAGGCATCCTCCTCAAGTGCTGGAGGGTCCGTAGAAGAATTCTCCCCTTCTCTAGAGAGTGGATTTGGGTTGATATGACCTTCGCTGGCTACTCTATTTGTGATGTGGTAGGGAGGTTGGCTTTCTGTGCCACTATCAACCATATTTGGATGGAGCGTAATATCAAGAAATGGACCTCCAATTCTCGTCCTTACCAAAAGATTTGGGATTCCATTTCCTTTGAGATTAAAGCAAAGTTATCTCTTGTCCCCCCCCCTCTAGTTGTTTAGACTCCCCAAGGAACAGGTTCATTGTTGACTCCTGGGGCCTCTCTAATGTTTCTCTTGTTTCTTCAGCCTCTCCTAGCTAAGGCTTTGGCTGTTTGTGTTTTTCTTGCCCCTAGGGGCCCTCTGTAATTCTTTTCTTCTCTTCAGTAATGATATTATTTATTCACCCAAAAAAAAAATATTGTCTTCAATTCCCTATCCAAGTGATGTTTTGCAGCACAGTTATCAACGCGTCAAGGCGACCAAAGAGTTGGAGAGGGTCCACTTATCAAGGAGGCACCAACAAGGCAGCAAGGCGCCCAGGGAAGCTGGACGCATAGGTGACGCCTTGATAACTATGTTTTGCAGACACAGCATCCTTTTGCAATTATTCATCCTTTCCCAGCTTATAGTATTCCACAGAAAAACAAGGCCACTGCTCCATAAATCTCCAATCTAGGCCTCTAAGTCTCCAAAGACATGTATGAACCATCCAAAACATTCAATAAACCAAAATTCTCCTAAATGTCCGACTGGTTTGAACACTAAGCACCATCTATATGGAACCATCCAAATATGGATCCTGTAATCACAAACCTAAACATAAAAAACCACACAGATAGGCAGTGTTCATGGAACAACAGCTGGATCATTTAAGTCTGGTGGCCCGAGGTCCAAACGTATAACTAACATGAATCAACATCATTTAAGTCAGCTGAGTTTTATATGTTTAGTCCAAGGCATTCAATTTACATTTGATTTACAATTTTACATATTCATAAACACTGACAAGTTATTTATGGAATTTTCAGCATATTATCAGCACAAGCATAACCTTGGACTGGATGATTCACTAATTGAAGCAACGGCATCAATGATGGAAAACTTGGTCCCTAAAGCAACTGACCAGTCAAAATGGAACAATGAGGTGAGAGTTGGTCCTTGGTTGTTACTTATTTATAGTAATTTACTATATTGTGTAATAATCCAAGGCGTGTTTGAAATGAGCATACATAAAGTACTTTAGGGATGCAACCAAAAGTTTTGGTAGTGTAGCCACAATGGATAGTAGACAAACCGGAGACCCTGATAGGTCCAATGCATTATGTGTCATCTTGTTTCCATTTAATTCCAGTACCTATAAATAATCTTAATATTTTAAACTTCTAATGCAAGCAAATGGTGGGTCCTTTGTCAGAACGATGCACCTCACTTAAGAAGGATAGTAATCAAGGTGCTCTCTCCAAACTTGTTCCACCTCCAGATGCACGTGCAACTGGAGTACATTCTCAACATCCACAGCAAGAAGCAAAACCGACTGGTTCACAAACCATTGGAGCAGTTGGTGCTTGTGCATTACAACACGAGATTGAGGATGCAGCACATACCCCAAGGTCTGGAGGGTAAAAACGTACCAATCAAGCTTGCCAATGTTTTCCAAATCGAATCAAATGATGAGGAGGATCCCCTATGGATCGAGGTGTGCCATTTATGGATCAGGTTAGGGTTAGGCCCAACCCCGAGATTGCTACTCAAATGGGTACTAAAGTTGACGAGTATATGTCATCTCACAAGGACCATGTGCATTTGAGTCTCAAGCTAGTGGGATTGACGATGAGAACCCTAAGTTATCATGTTTGGCTACTGCCACTGGTGATGATGGTGGTGAAGGTAATCGTGGTGATGGTGATGTTGATGGTGATGGTAGTTATGATGGTGATGGGGATGATGGGGTAGACAGGCGTATACGCAAGGGGTATCAATACCAAGAGCCTGAGCCTGAGCCTGAGCCTGACCCTATGCCCGAGTCAGTGCGGTTCACAAGAGAGACTCAGTACACCCATGCCACACAAGATGAGGAACTTGGTGGACTTGGCTACAGGAGAGGCACACAAAACCAATTCACACCATCAGCTGGGAGCAACAAGATAGCATGGAGGATACGATCAGGAGCTAGACTAACAATATTAGAGGCATGAGTATGGAGAGTGGTATTCATGGGGAGCAATGGCACACACCATCATCCATATATGGCACAGGGAGCACCAGTTCCGAATATAGTCATTAAATTGGATATGGTGAGTTTGGGGAGGCCAAATCTTCATCATCATTACCCGCTACCTATGAGTATGAGGGTAAGTCACACAGTGGGTCAGGTTTTATGGAAAGCATCTTTGGGATCCTAGCCCCTCACCATACATTTCGGTGCTAGCTCCGATTCCACGGACACCATCTAATAGCGGCCCAAAATCGGGTTCCTTGCATTTCAGAGATATATATAGCCTAGGTTAGGTACCTCCAGTACACTAATGATTCAACTTATAGGGGTGTTGTGTAGGACTTCGAGCTTTACTTCCAGCATAATTTGTTATGGCCAACGTTTGTGATTCAATCGGAGTAAAGCTTGATTCTGATGCAAACCCGAAAGGTTAAGCAAGCCAATATCGAATTTGGAAGCGGATTCTGATCAGAATCTAGTTTGAGGGGGTTATGGGAAGGCATGATGGAAGTTGATGGAGGGTGGCTGTAGAGAATGGATGATGGAGATGATGAGGATGATGATAGTTGAAGATGAAGATATATAGGCGGTAGACTAGAACCCCACTAGTTGCCCGACTGTCCGAGTCCCACCGAGGTCACGATCGAAGGAGTCCCACCTTGATCCCACTTGAGTCTCACAAGCAAAAATTCTCAAAGAGAATAATCTGTTTTGTTTTTTTTTTTTTCAAAATTTTGGGTTGCCTTTGAGAGCAGCCAGGACTTGCATCATATAGAGATGGAAATCCTGAAGACAATGCAATAACATTATAGAGACTCGTAGAATTCCAAAACCCTTTTGGAATTCCCCATACATAGCCAACAAATCCCAGACTTAGAAAATATCCCCAAAACCAAGAAAGTAGTTCCCAAGACATAGGAACTACAAACAAGATATAATGACTACTAAGAAGACTAAAAGAATAATTAATCCTACCTAGGAAAGTAAAGCCTACTACATTAATTAACCTAGGAACAAGAATATAAGCTACTACTAAGCCTAATCCCGTATGCCTTCCTTGTACCCACATTTTAGGCCCATTAAAGTGACCCATTACAAAGAAAACACATGGAATCAAAGGCCCAATGAATACATAACCCCACCCAAGGCTTATTTCCAATAAAATAATCCTATTATATGACTTATCTGCATCAATTCTCCCCTGCTTAATAAAAACTTGAACTCGAGTTCTGTAGACACAAGGAATAATCTTCATGTGATGAATGTCCTGCTTCAGCCCATAATAAAACTATGGTAGCTCACGGTAGTTAGGGATGTAGTCGATTAGTTATGGTCCATTATCCTCGAAAAAGTTAGGTGGAAAGACAAAATCCACATGCTCCACCTCTAAATCAATGTTGGCTTCAAAGGGAATAACCACGGGATCTTCATAAATTGTCACATCCACTACTTCGACCGTAGTGACAAACTCATCTACCACGATCTCACATTCTCACTGGCAAGTACATCAACCACTACAATGCAATTTCCTAAAATAGAATCTTGAGGCATGAACTTCTCAATGCAATCGTCGGTTGGTAGTTCATCAATCGACAGTCACTTCATTGCTTTCCATGGCGACATCTGTAGTGGATTCTTCAAGTACTTTTTCCATCTTGTCATCAGAATTTTAAGAGATTTTGTATGTTGGATCATCTGCTTAAGTTGTTGTACTATGTTGTTACACATAGCTCTAGTCTCTTGCAATTCCGAACGAAAAGTATCTACGATAGTAGAAGTTTCTTTTTCGACATGAAATACCGGCTGGTGGTAATCTTGTCGATGAGAGAGCTTGTTGTTGACACATTTTGGAAGATACTTGTTCTTCAACTCGTACTTCATCTCTTCCCAAGTGTGAGGCTCAGGTAGTCTAACTCTGAACCTCTCTTCACAGAATCTCAACCAAACTTTAGCATAATCAGCCAAACGTAAATAAGTCAATCTAGTCTTCCATGCTTCTGTTAAACCATTCCGATAAAAATATTCTTCCAAAGAATCTATCCAATCAAGGAATAGATATGAATTTCTGTCCGGTAAAGTAAAAAACATCCGGATTCATTCTCTTTATCAGTCTGAGCTCTGATACCAAAATGATGTAAACCCAAAAGGGTAAGAAAGCAAAGATCGAATCTGGAAGAGGGTTCTGATCTGAATCTAGTTTGAGTGGATTATGGGTAGGTATGATGGAGGTTGATGGTTGGTGATTGTAGCGAATGGATGATGGATGCCGATAGTTGAAGATGAAGATATATAGGTGGCAGAGAGCCCAACTAGTTGCCCAACCATCGGAGTCCCACCAAGGTCACGATGGAGTCCCACCTTGATCCCACTTAAGTCACACAAGCAAAAATTCTAAACGAGAGTAATCTTTTTTTTTTTTTTTTTTTTAATTCTGGGTTGCCTTTGAGAGCAGCCAGGACTTGCAATATATAGATATGGAAATCTTGAGTACAATGCATTGACATTAAAGAGACTCTTATTTTGGAATTTCCCATACATAAATAGCAAATCCTAGACATAGAAACTATTCCCAAGACCTAGAAAGTTGTTCCCAAGACATAGAACCTATAAACAAGATACAATGACTAATTAATCCTACCTAGGAAAGTAAAATCCACTACATTAATTAACCAAAGAACATGAATATACGCTACTAAGCATAATCCCATATGCGTTCCTTGTACCCACATTTTAGGCCCATTAAAGTGGCCCATTACAAAGAAAACACATGTAATCAATGGCCCAATCTATACATAACCCTCCCCCACCAAGCCTTATTTCCAATAAAATAAGCCCATTAGGTGACTTATCTGCATCAGATTCGACAACAGCAACAAGAAGAAGGTCGTTTTAGCAATCCAACCCGGCACTCATTTCAGTACTAGCTACTATCAAATGGTAGGATCCAAGTACTTCCAACACTTGTATTTGTTTAATCTATATCTCTTTCTAAATTTCTAACAATTATTACAAAACTACCATCATGCATGACTATGACTATGACGGCTAATGCATTCAATGGTTTATGGTTTGATGTTTTTAAATTCCAAATGCCTAATTAAGTTGTTTTACACCTCTATTTTAATTATATGTATTCTAAATACTGTGTGGAATAACCTAGGATCAAGCTCACCTACATTGTAAACTACCAGCCTAGGGAGAGAAGTCAAAGTACCATTTTGGGTTTGAATTTGTAACAACTAATATTTCCATTGTGTTTAGAATGCCTAAAATAGGGTGGATGTCAAGTTTCAGGACCTATCTGGAACATAGCCACCACAACCCACCACCAAGTCATGACGGGGAAAAATACATCAAATCGGTTTGGTGGCCGGCGAAACCGAGTCCTAAAACCTTGGGACTACAAGCACTCCAGCAGCAAAAGAAAAATAAAAATGATAAGCATGCTCCTCAAGCAACACTCAACATTAGTAGCATCGAGTCACAGAAAAATAAAGCTGTGACATGAAATCAAAACAGAGACAGTTTGCTCTCCACAGTACAAACTCGAAGTTCATCACGGAAAAACAAAAGAGAAAATTCATAACCTAGGCAACACCCTTTTTTATAAGAAATAACTTTTTTGTCTAAGTAATGGGGCTGCCCTATTGTATCCAATAGCTCCCAGAAACCTATGAACTTTGCAAATACCAAGACAGTCCATTTACTTAAAATTTGTAACTAACACAGCAAAAAGATGACATTATGAACTGTTCACAAAACAGGAATTAGGAGAATGCTTGAATGATCAATATGATCACACAAGCCTATGTATTTATAATAAAAAACAATTATAGCATAAAGTATAAAATACCCCTAGCATAGCCGACTTAAGTAGGGGATACATAAAAACAAAGAAATAACAATAAAAACACCAGACATTATTCAACACTCCCCTTCAAGTTGGAGCAAAAATGTCAATCATGCCCAACTTAACTAAATTAGGATGAAACAGTTTTCCGGATAATCCCGTGGTGAAATTATCAGCAAGCTGATCAGCAAACTTCACAAAGGGAACACAAAGCAGCCCTTCTTCCAATTTCTCCTTCATGAAATGCCTATCCACTTCAACATGCTTAGTGCAATCATGCTGTATCGGGTTATGTGCAATATTGATTGCAGCCTTGTTGTCATAGTACAACATCATAAGAAGACGAATAGGAACCCCAAGGTCTTGTAGCAAGCCTTTGAGCCAAAGTAACTCACAAATGCCTTGTGCCATAGCACGAAACTCTGCTTCGGCACTAGAACGAGCAACCACATTTTGCTTCTTGCTAAGCCAAATGACAAGATTGCCATCTACAAAAGAACAAAACCTAGAGATAGACTTGCGATCTGTAGAACCAGCTCAATCAGCATCAATGTACGCCTCTATCCGAAGGTGACCATGAGAAGACAGGAGAATGCCTTTTCCAGGAGCTGACTTCAAGTAGTGAATGATACGAAGAACAACCTCCATATGAGAAGAGTAGGGATCATGCATAAACTAACTCACAGTACTCACAACAACAGCAATATCCGGATGTGTGTGTGAGAGATAAATCAACTTCCCCACTAGCCTTTGATACCGGCCTTTATCAACATGTTCACCCTCTTTTTCCTAGAGACGAACAGTAGCATCCATAGGAGTATCTAAAGGGTAGCATCCTAACAAACCAGTTTTCAGCCAATAAATCTAAGGCATACTTCCTTTGGGAGAGAAAAATGCCTTTAAAAGATCTGGCAACCTCAATCCCAAGAAAGTACCGTAGCTTTCCTAGATCTTTAATCTCAAACTCCTAGCCAAGAAAGTACTTCAACCGGCTGATCCCATCACCATCATTGCCAGTGACCACTATGTCATCAACGTAGACTATAAGAACAGCGAGTTTTCCACCAACCCGCTTTATGAAGAGAGTATGATCAGCATTACTCTGCTTACAGCCCACAGAAATCATGGCCTTATGAAACCGATTTACACACCTTACCTTGGTTTTTGTCACAGGAGAATCCTGGTCGAATGTCCATATACACCTCCTCATCTAATTCTCCGTTGAGGAAAGCATTCTTCACGTCCAACTATTGCAATTCCCATCCAAGATTGACTGCACAAGAATGCAGCTTTGCAACAGGGGCAAAGGTCTCCCGGTAATCAATGTCATATGTCTGGGTGAACCCCTTTACCACGAGTCGTGCCTTATACCTATCCACAATGCCATCCACCTTCTGTTTCACTACAAATACCCACTTACATTCCACAGTTCTCTTCCCAGGTGGAAGAATCACAAGCTCCCATGTGCTATTTTTTTCAAGGATTCCATTTCTTCCATCATTGTTGCCTTCCACTTTTCATCTGATAGAGCTTCCAGCGAATTGTTAGGAATACGAATAGAAGAAACAAAAGCACGAAAAGATGGAGAAAGGGAGTCATAAGAAACAACATGGGATATAGGATGCTTAGTGCAAGCCCTGACACACTTGCGAATAGCAATAGGTAAATCAAGAGAAGTATTACCAGGTGGAAAGGCAGGTTCTGGAACCAGGTTCGACAATTGGATGGGTACTGGTGCTATAGTTGACTGAAGTTGCTTATGTTTTCTTATATAAGTATGCACATTAGATTCATTAATCCTCCTCTGAAATTAACTGACGGTTTTCTGGACTGGAGGCTGCTCCCCTTGAGTAGGAATGTCAACAACATCATCTGGGATGGTCTCCTCCTGGTTAGGAACCTCTCCCCTTGAAACAGAGAGAGTACTAGGAGTAGGAGGAATAAGGACAGACTCATTGTAAACAGACTATAGGGGAGGTTCTATGGTCAGTACATCTTCACTAACACTCACTCCCTGAAGAGGTGGTGACAAATAATAAGACAATCTCATGAAAAACAATATCTATACTGACCAATGTACGTCTGGCAAGAGGATAATAGCACTTGTACCCCTTCTGGGTGGCAGAGTACCCTAAAAAAATGCAGTGGAGACTACAGGATTCAAGTTTACCAGGGGACCTAGTATCCCTGGCATAGCAAACACAACCAAACACCCTAGGGGGAACAATACAAGAGGAAGAACCAAGTAAGAGCTCGACAGGGGCCTTGGAGTCAAGAACCCGACTGGGCAGCCTATTAATCAAATAGGCCGAAGTGAGGACAGCATCTCCCCAATAAAAGATTTAAAAGGAAGAAACATGTCGAGCCAACATAAGTGCTCTGGCCACCTCCAAGAGATGGTTTTTCCTTTCAGCCACACCATTCTGGGTTAGAGTATCAACACAGTTGGTCTAATGTAAAATCCCATGGGCAGTAAGGTATCTTTGGAACGGACTTTCATATACTCTGCCCCATTGTCACTTCTCAAGACTTTGAGAGGCTTTAAATTGGGTCTGGACCATCATGTTAAAATGCTGAAAACATGAAAAAAAACCTCATTTTTGTGTGCATCAGGTAGACCCAAGTGAATCGAGAATATCAAGTGATAAAGTTCCTAAGGGGGGTATCCTAGTCGAGAATGCCATTTGTGTACTTCCGAGGAGAATGACGCAGGCTAATATAGCTGAGAAGGTAACGCATATGTAACAAGTGGGTCACCATCAAGCAAGTACAATCCACCATGCATAGTTCGAGAACTTGCGAGATCTCGCCGAGTTTCTCGGTTTTTGGAAAAGCCGAGACGAGACTGCCTACGAGTCTCAAAAGTGCAATATCTTGGCGAGATCTCGGATCTCGGTTGGATCTCGGTTTCGACCCATTATTTTAACCCACCTACCACTTAAATACCTTACCTAATTGGACAAAACTCGACATATCTCGGCGAGATCTCAGATCTCGGGTTGACCCAAAGTTGAAGCTTCGAGTTGAAAAAAAAAATGCACCAACTCGGCGAGATCTTGGCTCATCTCGGTTTTTCCAAGAGTTGAGTTGGTACCGAGACCCGAGTTTTAGTACCTTGCCACCATGCACTCTACCCAATCCAATCGTCTTCCCCACGTCCAGATCCTAAAAGACACAATGAGATGGAAAAAAGTCACTCTACATTTCAGATTTTTTGAAATACAACTACTAGATAAAAGGTTAGTAATGAAATTGAGAATATGCAACACTAAAGACAAAGTAAGAGAAGGGGAACAACTAATGGATCCTTTCCCGGAAATAGATGAGAGGGACTCACCAGCTATTTTAACCTTATCCTTTCCAGGATTAGGTGAATAGGTATGAAAAAGGCTAGAAGAACCTGTCATGTCACCAATGGCACCGGAGTCAATGATCCATGTAGTGGAGACAACCGAGGCACAATGACCAGCAAAGGGAATACCTGCACGGGCAAAATGAGAACCTGATGGTGTGGAATAACTGGCAGTAGATGTGGTAGAGGCAGCAGAAGTCTGTAACATACGCCTAAGAGCCTGAAATTCTTCGTGGGAGAAAACCGGTTCAGTAGTAGGGGCTGTAGCTACACTTTCTGTGTGATTAGCCTTGCCTTCAAGTTTACCAAGACCACGTTTGGGGCTTCCCATGTAATTTCCAGCGCTGAGCCTTAGTATGATAGGGATTGTTGAAATGATCACACTTAATTGGCTCTCGTGCAAGAGCAGCAACAACAAAAGCACTACTCTCAGTAGTAGTAGAAGAGTTGGAATCAGCAGCCGGTAGGGCTGATCTCTTAACTGTAGCAATCAACATCCTAGTAGCCCGACGTGTCTCTCCAATGTGAACGTAAGAAAAGGCCTGTTCCAATGTTGGGAAAGCAATCCTACCAAGAACTTGCACTCGAATTGGATCAAATTCAGCATTAAGACCAGCCAACAAATCATAAACCCGAAACTGGTTCACATACTTGGAATAGGCAGTAATGTTGTCAGATGTAGAGGGCTGAAATCGAGCATAGTAATCCAATTGTTGCCATAAACTCTTTAGGACAGCATAGTATTTGGTAACTGACAACTCCTTCTGAGTAGTGGTATGGAGTGTCTTCCGGATGTCATAAACTCGTGCATCATTCCCCAATTGTCCATAAGTCCCTTAGCAGCAGCCCATATCGGCGCGACTGTGTCAAGGAGAAGGTATTGGCTAGAGAGTTCTTGAGGTACGAAGTTCAAAACAAAGGACATAACCATAGCATCATTGGCATTCCATCAAGCTTGAGAAGGGCCCTCTTCAGTGGGTTGTTTAGAGGTGCCATTAAGATGGTCACTGAGTCCTCTTCCAGCCACCGTCAAAGAGAGAGATCTAGCCCACATTAAATAATTGGTGCCTTCAAGTTTAATGGAAGCGGCATAAGGGAGGAATTCAGTCCTGGACTGACCATCTCCTCCAGAAGTAACCGTGATCACATCAGAGTCTAGCATGATGAAGATAATCCTTCACAGCAAATCAGAAGTAACAGACCTTAAAAATAAGGTCAAGTCATCCTCTTGGCAGCAAAGACACCTTGAAAATAATAGCAGCAACAAGCAGCCCTATCCCCCAAAAATCAATAAGAATCAGGGTTTTGAAAAAAACCCTAAAAGAGAAGACCGATTAGGGTTAGGAGTCTTCAAAAAAAACTCGAAAGGCGCTGATAGTACAATCCTCCTTGAAGTAGTATGGATGAGATCTCCAAAGATCAGCCCAAGCCAGGAACAGAAAACCCAAAAATTGATAAGATTCTGGGTTTTTCAAAACCCTGAATCGAGATCGATATTGGGTATAGGCTTCAAATAGGTTGAAATTTTTGTAATATCAGCCGTCCAATACTGCTATGATCAATCTCCAATAGGTAAAAACAGCTTAAAGGCAAAGGAAAAGCTAATCTTCAAGAAGGGGAGATCTCCCAAAAATCGCAGGAACAAGGGCAGCAGCTATCGAACTTGGTATTTTGATTAAACCATCTGTTGAAGAGGTGGAATTGAGGGCAGGATCTAGATCGTATGATCACCTCATTAGATCTGCCCTAATAAGAGAAAACCACCAAAGAAGGAATGAAAGGAGAAAGAGAAGATCGAGTGGGAGAAGGTGGAAGAGAGGAACAATGGAAGGCAATGGGGTTTTGAAAACCTAGATCAGAGAAAGTGGCTCTGATACCATGTTAACAAAACAGGAATTAGGAGAATGCTTGAATGATCACTATGATCGCACAAGCTTATGTATTTATAATAAAAAGAGCTACAACATAAAGTCTAAAAAACCCCTAGCATAGCCAACTCAACTAGGGGATACATAAAACAAAGAAATAATAGCAAAAAGACCAGAATACCCGCATAGTATTCTGGTGGACATTATTCAACATGAACAATCAACCTCGAGAACCCTACTCTAAAAGTTAACGAAGCAAGCTGTAAAATATTTCTCTTGGTGTTATAACCTAGAAAGCACTAAAATTTTATCGAGACATTATTCTAGAAGTGACATGGAAGCCATGCAAAATCTGAAATTATAACCCAAACAAGTCGTAAAAGCATGAATCCATAGCTCAAAATCCCGGTGAAATTTCAGATATTTGAGCCAGGCCGAAACATGATGCCATGTCGAAATGAAAAAATGCAATATTTAGAAAATTTCGGTTTATAAAGTGCACTGTTTCGTCGAAATTACACTTATTTCGGTTATTTCGTTTAGTATTTCGGCATTTTACACCCAGAAATGGCCAAGCATAGAATAAATTCAATATATTGGTGAAATTTTGGTATCTCGGAAATTTCGGTCTGGGCAGAATGGCCTTCCAAAACGAGTTTTAATACTATGTATGAATCTCGATAGTCGTTGGAAGTGAATCCCCTTGGCTGGGGGGAATTGAGTCTCACATATGAGTAGGACAAGTATTTCGTAACATCAATTTTTAAGGATATAGTATTAGTTAGGTCAGTCACATCATTTCATTGGGTTTGGTACTTTGGTTCCATCTTTCATAACAAGAAAGAACCTCTTAAAGCCAACAAACTGACAAGTAACACAACAATTAAATGCAGCAGCTAATTTAATAGCATAGAGGAATCTATTACTCCAGATTCCTTCATTAGAAATATACACCACAGTATGAATAAATCAATATGGAAAACGTTGAGTGCAAAGAAATAGAAAAAATCAATTACAGTTTAGAAAGAAACATCTTAGAATTACAAATGAAGATCACAACTTCTCTGCAAAGAGAGAAAGAAACAAGAACATTTGGTAACAATGATACAAATGATAACAAGAAACGCAAAAGCTGCTGATTTCAATCACGAAATAATAGCATTGGAAAAGAATCAAACTTTCAAATGTTACATCCACTGACCTGAACAGGGTGCAACTCCCAACATAGGCCAGACTCTCCACCTTAACCTTTGATGCTTCTGTAGGTCTGCAGCTCCTAGCCTCCGTAAAGATGGTCTCTTACCCAAATGCAAAAGAAAAAAGAATCCAAACAAAGCTGCATGTAAAGGATAAAGGCTTAAGCTCAACAAAACTATGAAAAATGGTAAAAAAACACCTGAACCCTAACACAGAAAAAGAGAGAAAATAAATGAAGAGGGACAGAGAGGATGACAAAATCGTTGATCAGACGTAAGGAGGATTCGGAGAGGGACACACAGCCGTGCATGAGAAAGAATGAAGAACAAAGAAGATCGGTCGGCAGTCTGGTGACTCCGTCTCCTAAACATAAACCAAAGAAGATTGGTCGGCTCTGTTATCTCCGTCTCGTTACCCTAGAATGAGAATAGAGGGGAATAAAGGCTTAAGCTCATCGAAACAATGAAAACCCCTAAACCCTAACACAGAAAAAGAGAGAGAAAATAGAACTGTGATCAGACGAAGACGTAGACCGTGAATGATGAACAAATTAAGAACAATGAAAAAGATCGGTCGGCTGTCTGATCTCTCCGTCGAAGTTCAACGAAACTAAAAAACTGAAAAACTCCAAACCCAAACACAAAAAAAGAGAGAGAGAAGATAAAACCGTGAATAGAAGAAGACGGATGCCGTGAGGGACGAACAAATTAAGAACAAAGAACAAGATCGATCAGCTGTCTAGTCTCTCCGTCTCCTAACCCTAGAGCTGTGATTGGAAGTTAGGAAAAGAAAAGAAAAGAAAATTACGGTGTTTTGAAGGTTAAGGGCTTCGCGAGAAAAATTCTAAGCACAGAGATGAGGTACGTAAGGACAGATGAGAGAGAGCACCATAGCGTCGAACGTAGATCACCGTCATCGCCATCGGTTGGGTTGTGCTGGAGTGGTGGTTAGTGTGATATAGAGAAACAGAGGAGGAGGGAGAGTGAGTAAGACCGAAGGATTGGCAGGGAGGGAAAAAAAAAAAAAAAAAAAAGTTAACCTACCTCACCGGAAGGCGGCTATACTACCGATTGGAGAGATTCGAAAAATTCAGATCGAGATGAACTTTACCGACAGGTTCTATGGAACAACAAGAATGATGGCCGGATCTCAATAAGCAGTACCAAAAAATAGAGTGGTAGTGGTCGCCATTAGAGAGTATCAGCGAGGTCTGGGAGTGGGTTTGGTTTCTCGAAAACTAAGATGGATATTTTGACAGAGTACGAGACATATATGAGAGTTTTGGGGAAGAAGAAAAAAATCTCTACTGGTTGCGTCCGGCGTGCGGCCCCTACACCCAAACATAGGCCGCACGAAATGACCGCTATGTCAGTAACGGAATGTATATATTTTTATGAGAAAGCAACATTATTTACCCTAAGGGATCAGCTTAGTTGGCAAACGACTTTAGGGCCTATCCCTTTATTAAACATCTCCAATTCGTTACTTGGTCGGGTGATCCACAAAATTATTTTTTTTTTGGTCGAAAGGTGATCCACAAAATTACTACCAACATCCATGTAGATGTTCTCCTCTCTTTTTCACTTGGATATTTCAATTTTTTTACTTTTTGAGCAAAATACATACACCCCCGCGTTGGAAACAATAACAAAACATTTTCATAGTTTTACCATTTATGTGGACCTCCCTTAGACGATTGTGGGGCTTACAAATAAGCCCATTCCAATTATAAGTTAAAACCGTTAGGTGTAATTAAACATTTAAAAATAGTCATATTACCCTTTAATATTTATAATAGACCATTTTACCCTTATGACATAACCCATAGCCCAAATCCATTTCCCCCAAAACCTTCCATTGTCATCTTCCTCCACTCTTTCTTCTCCCGAATATGAAAATTTTACAACCATAATGAGAATAGGCATAATCAACAAGTTGCTACACTAAAAGCTATTATAAATATACATTTTTAGAAGGAAAAAAATTTAAAGACTCCAACCAACACACTTGAGACTGAGCTATCCTATCTGCACTTTATGGGCGGAAGAAAATGCTTTGACGAAGTTGATTTCAGAGTCTTCGCTTTGTCACCTCTTCCAGACTGAGTCGACATTCCCAATTCTTGAAACCATGCTTGGAATTTGCCAGAATTAATAAAAAATAGAGTAAAATCAACGTGGATCGGTTCTGGTCTTCAGGCCAAAAAACCCTCAAATTGGTGAATTTTCAATTGACCTGGCTAAAATCTTGAATTTAGAAAGCATCTAGATAAGTACATAACCAGAAGTTGTTCTGACATGAAGTTTAAAGTGTAAAAATGAGCGGAAAAAACGTACTGCAAAGAAGAAGAAGAAACACATCCCTAGTTCAAGATCCACAAGAGCTGTCACTACATTCACAAGTCTATTCCGACAATACAAATATAAGTATTAAAAACTCACAAAAAAAAAAAGAGAGAGAGAAAGAGGGGCAATGGAGAGACTAACCTTCGTTGGAGGGTGGCTGGGCCATGGATTGTCCGCCGAAGATGAGTTGATCTTCTGCAACCTTCGCTGGAGTTGGAGCTTCACAAGGGCAAAACCCTAAATTGATTTAGGGATTTCTCATTTGGAGGAAAATAAGGTTAATAAGGGTAAAATGGTACTTAAAATAAGTCATTGAAGTAAAAGGGTAAAACTATTTTTTTACTTTCAAAACTAACAGCTCACTAATACCGTGAGCCATTTGGGGGTTATACGTAAGTGGTGAAACTAAGGGGGGGGGTTTGTTATTTTTTACAAACACCAGGGGATGCATGTAATTTGACCTTTTTTTTTTGTAGAGAAAACGCTATGTATGTCGTATGCTAGCAGTATACCACATGCTGGCACCCTATGTGTGTGTGTCTCTCTCTTCCACCCTTTGAAACTCAAAGAGTGGAAGAGAGAGAGAGACAACATAGGGTGCCAGCATACGATGTACCGCTAGCTTCTCCATTTTTTATTTAAATTCTTTTTCGATACTTCAACTAAACACCCATTGAGTCATGCTTTGATAACCACGAACAGTTATATAGAACATGTGACCATCCCTATTATGCCCTCAATGTACGTGTGACTAAGGATAAGAATGATCTTAAGAACAAACGTTTCAAACTTTCCTGTTGTTTTTTTATACATAAGGGGCAACATGGGAATTAACCTCATCATAGGATGTACAATGCTAAAGTTTGACATGTGCATTGTCCGTTAGTGTAAGACAACCCTGTTCCTACTATCGAGGAGATGAGGTCAGCCCTGTTCGACATGGCCCCTCTTAAGGCACCAGGCCCTGATGGTATGCCCCCTGCTTTTTTTCAGAAATTTTGGGAATTTACTCATGTTGATCTCTTCACATTTATAAAAAAACTCTTCATTACTGGCTACTTACCCCCCCCCAATGTAATGAAACTATGTTATGCTTGATTCCAAAATGCCCTAACCCTGAAGGTGCAAATCAATACCTCCCTATCAGCCTTTGCTCTGTGGTTGTAAAGGTCATTACTAAGATCATGGCTAACAAGCTTAGAGATGTGCTTGAGTTGTTGATTTCTCTGGCCCAGTCAGCCTTTATCCCTGGTAGATCCATATCCGACAACATTTATACAGCCCATGAGCTTATCCACTACATCAACCACAAAAAGAAAGGAAAGCAAAGATTTATTGCTCTCAAGCTGGACATGAGGAAGGCCTATGACAGGGTTAAGTGGGAGTTTGTGGAGCAGCTATTACGTCATTTTGGCTTCTCGAATCAGTGGGTTAGTCTGATGCTGGCTTGCTTGCGCTCGGTGTCATACAAAATTCTTATCAATGGAACGGTGTGTGGTACTGTGTTCCCTACTCGGGGTATTCGGCAAGGAGACCCCCTTTCCCCTGGACTTGTATTGGTCGTTACTCAACGCAATTCGCTGCCTTATACTGCATGTAAGTCATGAATATGCTGTGCAAAAGACTCGGCTGATGGGGAGGTTCTAGAGCTAGACATGGCTGGGATAAGGTCAATGGGTGCCCTGGGTTGGTAACCTAGATAGACCTCAAAAGGAGACATACCAGTAGTCCTATTCTTAGAGCTATTGAAAGCAAACTCTGCTTGGGTGAGGATTCTGTCCCAACTCTTAAGATACTCTCTAACCAAACAACGTAACAAATTTTCGAGACTCCGATTGATGACTTCAGTTTGACCATCAGTCTGGGGATGGAACGCAGTGGAGAAACGGAGTTTAGTACCCATCATCCGCCATAAGGTTCACCAAAAGTGGCTTGTGAATTTGACATCCCTATCAGACACTATGGTTAAAGGCAGACCATGATACTTAACAACCTCATTGAAAAAAAGTTTGGCCACATTGGATGCATCAACAGTTTTTGAGCATGGGATGAAATGTGTCATTTTTGAAAACCTAACCACAACCACAAAGATAGAGTCATGTCCCTTTGAAGTTTTGGGAAGACCAAGCACAAAGTCCATGCTAAGGTCTTGCCATGGAGCATGTGGCACAGGAAGGGGAGTGTACAAGCTAGTGTTCTTCTTTTGTTGCTTGGCAGACTGGCATGTGTGACACTGACTCACAATTCGAGAAACATCCCTTTTCAAACTAGGCCAAAAGAACCTATCTTCAACAAGAGTGGTGGTCTTGTCTAGACCAAAATGTCCAGCGACTCCTCCAGCATGCAATTCCCAAATCAGATAATCCCGAAGTGATGTCCTGGGAATGCATAGTTTGTCACTTGTAAACAGAAACCCATCCTTTAGCAGGAAATCCGAACGAGCAATAGGAGGATCTTGACTCACTGAAGTAAAAATCTCACTAAAATCAGGACAAGTGGGGTATTGGTCCTTGACTCGCTCAAACCCTACTACCTCAATGCTCATTGTTTGGAGTAAAACATTAGTTCGGTGCCTAGCACTCATGTGCTTGAACAAGATATTGACTCGACTTAACGGATCTGCTGCAGTGTTCTCAACACCAGGTCTATGCTTGAGTACAAAGGTGTACTCTTGAAGAAATTCGACCCACTTAGCATGCCTTTGATTGAGCTTTTTCTGGGCACTTAAGTATTTCAGGGCCTGGTGATCTGAAAACAACACGAAATCTTGCGGTAACAGATAATGTCGCCAATAGCGCAGGGATTGCACAACCGCATAGAATTCTTTGTCATATGTAGAATAGCGTTGATTAGCCTCATTATTCACTAAAATAAGCAACTGGGTGCCCTTCTTGTCCTAAGACACCACCTATTCCGATACCAGAAGCGTCACAATTGACTTCAAAAACTTTGGAGAAATTTAGGAGACGTAGGACTGGTGCCTCCGTCATCAATTTCTTTATCTCCATAAAGGCCTTGGCAGCGTTTTTAGTCCATTGGAACTCCTTCCTTTTCATACAATATGTGATAGGAGACATGATGGAACTAAAACGATAAATGAACCTTCTGTAGAAGGTGGCTAAGCTGTGAAAGCTTCGCACCTCGTGAACATTGGTAGGCTCGGGCCATTCAACAATTGCTCTAATTTTCTCGGGATCAGCAGCTACTCCTTGAGCTGACACAACAAATCCTAAGAAGATAACTTGAGTACTCATGAAGGTGCATTTCTTGAGATTGACATAAAGTTTAGCCTTCAGTAGCACCCTAAAAACTTGTTGTAATTGATCCAAGTGGGAAGACATGGTGGTACTATAGATGAGAATGTCATCAAAGTAAACCACTAAGAACTTGCCAATGAATGGTTGAAGCACTTGATTCATAATCCTCATAAAAGTGCTCGGTGCATTGGATAAGCCAGAGGGCATAACTAACCATTCAAAAAGTCCATCCTTCGTCTTGAAGGCTGTCTTCCACTCATCCCCTGGTCTAATCCGAATTTGGTGGTACCCGCTCTTAAGGTCAATTTTTGTAAAGATGGACGACCCCGCCATCATATCCAACATGTCATCAAGTCTAGGTATAGGAAAACTAACTTGACAGTGATCTTATTGATGGCTCTACTGTCGATGCACATTCTCCAAGTGCCATCCTTCTTAGGTGTGAGTAAAGCAGGTATTGCACACAGACTTAGACTATCCTTTATGAATCCTTTTTTAAGAAGCTCATCCACTTGTCGTTTGAGCTCGTGATGTTCTTTAGGGTTCATATGATAGTGGGGCAGATTTGGCACAGATGAGCCAGGAACTAGATCGATTGCGTGTTGGATTTCACGCATTGGTGGTAGCTCATCTGGTAACTCCTCAGGGAATAGTTGTTCAAACTCCTTCAACAAGGGTTGCATTTCTCTAGGAGCCTCAATAAATTTGCTTGACGATTCAGCTTTACTTGGCTTGGGAACTAGAGCGTAGATAACCCCCAACTCTTTACACTCACTCTCAAACTGCTATTGATTTAGAATGTTGAGTGTTTTCTTTAGAGCTTGCTTGGAGGTACTACCCTTGTGTTCGGGGACCTTTACTTCCTTAGGTGCACTAGGTGTCAATCTAATCTTTTTCCCTTTAAATTCAAAGACACAGGTGTTAGACTTCCCATAGTTTGTGACATCTCGGTCATACAACCAAGGTCTCCCTAAAATGATGTGGGCAACGTCCATCTCTAGGACATCGCACCAAACTCTCTCCTCATAGCCCGCAAAATGCAAATGGACTAAGCACCTAAGAGTGACAGGAATAGTAGATTGATCGACCCAAGCGACTTTGTATGGCTTTGGATGGGCTTGAGGTTTGAGTCCCATTCTAGCCACAACACTTTGAGAAACCACATTCATGCAACTTCCATTGTCAATAGCGACATGGCAATTCTTACCCTGATGACAGGTGTGAGTGATGAAGATATTGGTTCGCCGCCAATCATCGTCGCTTTTGGGTTGCGAGACCATGCATCGAACAACACCTAATCGGGAGATATTGCTCTCCTCTTGTTCTTCATCAGAAATGATCTCATTTGGATTGTGATCCTCAAACTCATCATCCTGACTCTCATCTTGGTTTTCACTCTGGTCTTCCTCTTCAAGATTCTGGTTCCCAACGTAAAGATTCATGTTGGGGCAGTCTCTAACATAATGGCCAAATCCTTGACACTTAAAACATTGTTGTTGACCATTCTTTTTTGGTGTTGCACCTAAAATGCCCTTATCCTTGTTGTTCTCAAACTGACGAGGAGGGTTGCCAGTTGTCTTAGAGAAACTTGAAGAACCTTGAAAAGGCTTTTTGGCATTTGACTCTCCACTTTGGAAACTCTTCTTTTGAGGAAAGGTCCTCATGGATGACTCAAGTTCCAAGGCAACTCTAAAAGCCTGATGGACATCTCGAACCATGTGTGGTGCCATGCGTGTTCGAATGTCTGAATTGAGTCCACTAGGACGCTTTGGTTGAAGGTGTCAGAGGAGTCAGATTCTTACATTGGATCAGGTTCTTAAGAATCTGGTTCATGTGGATTTGGATTCTGATAAAAAACCTGTTTGGTTACCCTGGGTCTGTTAGGTGGAATCCAGCTGAAAAACTGTTTGGTTGCCCTAG
Source organism: Telopea speciosissima (assembly GCF_018873765.1). NCBI lineage: Eukaryota > Viridiplantae > Streptophyta > Magnoliopsida > Proteales > Proteaceae > Telopea > Telopea speciosissima. The sequence goes on along the minus strand of NC_057924.1, from coordinate 63,952,195 downwards.
ATCTGTCAGGTGGAATCCTTCTGAATCCATATGTAAGACTGTTTGGTTACCCTGAGTCTATCAGTTGGATTCTACTTGAATTTTGTATAAAAAAATATTTTAATCTTATTTTGTTATACAACATATGCATACATTTAATATGACTTTATAAAAAGAAATGATAATAATAATAAAAAAAAATTGGATTAAAATTCTCAAAAGAAAATCTTGCCCAATTTTTCATGTGTCCATAAAAATTACAAAATTAGCACTAAGTGGTGTTATGTTACTTCAACAAAGCAAAACTCATAGTACGGGCATTTTCAAACAACAGAGATCTCTACATATGGTAAAAAATCCATATCCATTTAATTTAAATACATACATATAAATTTTTTTGTCAAATTTCAAAGATGCCATTAAATTTGGGTTCTTGTGTGGATTAGTGTCATAACTGACTATGCTATGAACAGTTGAATAAAAAGGGCCTTGGTGGATTTGAACTACCATCCCTGGAACATGCTCATGTTCCAAGTGCTCTACCAATTTGAGCTAAAGACCCATCAAGTGGAGCTTGGAATTTAATCAACAACAAATAGAACCACTAACTAAGAGGACATGACATTCCAAGACTGATAGTATATTGCTTTCTAGTCTAATGAGCTCTCAAGACTGATAGGAATGGACCAAGATGACAATGAATGTGAGATAAAGAACTACCATACCTGAGCCCCCCATCCAACACCAATTTTGGATATTATTTGGAGAGAAGACATCCCATGGGGTGAAATTTTTTTTTTGGGATTGTTGTGCAACTTGACTCTCCCACTAGAAACAACTAAAATCATTTTCAGAACTATTACTGGTAGCAAAAAGTAAAAGAAAAACTGATTCTTGAATCCAGTGGTCATCACCTACATCATTTTCCAATTAAACTTAGAATAACCAGGGCAGTCTTGCAAAACTAATCAAAATATCATCACAAAGCTATGAAAGAATTATCTAGAACACTTGAATGGTCCATTATCAAATGATACTTGATAGCTAGTGAGGCCCTTCATGACTAGTGTAAATCTCAAACCCACATCTGTGGATATATCTAACCTGGTGAGGTGGTCATTCAACATGTTGCCAATCCAAATACTAAAACAGAACTGAATTGCTTCTAAGGCCCAAACTCTGCAACTCATGCAAGATGATGCCATGGTTACAATGCATGATCACCATGTTACAAGTATTTCCTTTTTTTTTTAAGAGTTCCATGACGTTTAATTAGCGCCTTTAAACAAATTTCCAAAACCCAGACCTATCAAGAAGCAATACAATCAGAAAAAAATAAGAAGCCCATGAGCACATCCATATCTGGGAATAATTATTATGAGGTTTTCGAAAAATCACCATAATAAATCACCAATTCCCATTAACTATGTGGAACTGTCCTGTAGAGTTGCCTATAAAGAGTTTCCAAATGAGCAAGGAAACTTCCAATTTTTTTTTACTTTGATTTCTGAGTTTACTCCCTACATACATCAAACATTCATCTAATTGGTAGCCCTACTGCTTCAAGGAGTTATACAAAGTTATAGCTGAACCTGTTTTCAATGATCAATTACCATAGTTCATCCAATAAGAGCAGCCTGGGTCACAACGGAAAATCTGATGCAACATGGACACAGGGTGGTAGGAAGACATGCATGTCAAAAGGAGAAGAGACTGAGACAGCAAAGAAGGAGCTGATAGAGTCCTTGAAAGTGTTGGAAGGAGAGCTTGGAGAGAACCCTTACTTTGGGGGAGAGAAGTTTGGTTTTATGGATTTGAGTCTCATTCCTTTCTACACTTGGTTTTACTCCTATGAAACATTTGGGAACTTCAACATGGAAGCTAAGTGTCCAAAACTTACTGCTTGGGCTGAGATGTGCTTGGAGAAGGAGAATGTGTCCAATGGGGGAGCACGCTTGGGTAACTACCCAGTGGCAGAGGCGTCATCTCACGGTGCCCTGTGAGAGGGCGTAGGAAACACCACCAAGCAGGATTTTCCCATTTATGTTTTTTAGTATAAAAATCCCAGTTTCTGGACAAAGAATACAAAGATTGCACTAATCTATTTCAACAACTGCATGATTGCAGATTTGGCAGTTTAAGGGAGGACAAAGATTGGTTGAAAGAAGTGGTCAAGAGTTTAAACGGTTACATCATATTATGGTCATCTGTGCTTTGAGCCACCAGAAAGTACAAATTGATCAAATGTTGGGCTCAGCCTCACCTCAGAGTGGAAACTATTGTGAGGATGGTTTCACTTGAGTGCTACCTGTGTAAGGAAATAGACTTCAATACACCTATTCTAGAAGTGCGAAATAGCCAATCTGTTATGGCTGTCTTATGATGGCTTGCTTGTTCTTGAATTGGCAGGTCCATATTTAGCATAAGATGATTTCAATTCGCCTAATATCCATGTTATCTGAAAGGCAATTCTACAGAGGCTGTTTCCTTTGCAATTTCTTTGGGCACAAAGAAACAGCAGAATAGGAAAGCCTTCACAGAAAAGGGGGGGACGAGGGTTTACACAGAATAGTGCCCACATGTGAGCTCCTTCCTTTGGATCGGCATGTTCATGGGGATCAATCAAGATTCGTTGAAAGAAGTGGTCAGGTTTTGGATTTGTTTAAGCGAGTACCAGTCCCCTGTTTATTAACTTAATCAACATATAACATACAGCCACCAGAGCTAACACTCAGGGCTCTCAAGTCGCCCCCAAATCATCTACTTAACCTATGTATTTTTAAAAAATCCATAACTATAATGCAGTTGTCTCAGAGAAGGGAGAGAGTGAAGAAATGTGGTATACCAGCGTTAATCCAAGATGTTCCTTCCACCGGAGATTTTCAAAACAACCCTAACTACAATCGAACCTGAAATGGAGAGGAAAATCGGTTAGCAATCAAATACTTCCAATTTTTTTTTTTTTAAATAAACCCTAACTACAATCAGACAATGATAAAGGGAGAGACAGGGAGATACATAGACACAGAGAGAGAGAGAGAGAGAGACAGAGACAACGATAGAGATAGAGAGTGAGAGACAAAGAAACAAAGAGAGAGAGAGATAAATGGAGTAGTAAAGAACCTTTGTAGACGAAAACGAGAAGGCTGAGAGAAACCCTACTATTGACTTCCTTCGCCTTCGGTTTGGAGAAGAAACGAGATGGCAAGACCAGAGTTGCAGAGATGACTTCTCCTTTGGTTTGGAGAAGAAACGAGAAGGCTGAGAGAAACCCTAGTATCGACTTCCTTCGTCTTCGGTTTGGAGAAGAAACGAGATGGCAAGACGAGAGTTGTAGAGACAACTTCGTCTTCGGTTTGGAGAAGAAACGAGAAGGCTGAGAGAAACCCTAGTACCGACTTCCTTCATTTCAATCTCGATAAAATTGGAGTCCACAAGATTCCACCGTATTTATTTGAGGGCTTGGAATCCCGGATTCTATGTAGAATTCACCCCCTTGGACGAATTCTGGTGGATTCCAAAATTTACATAGAGAAGTACATTTTTATGGATTCTTGGAATCCAATACGAATCCGGGTTCCGAGAAACCAAACACCCGAAAAATGACGGAATCCGAATTTCATGGAATTCGACTCCGACAACATCTCCAACCAAACGTGTCCCTAAGGAATCTAGAAAGGGTCTGTTCATTATCGTCACGAGTACGGCTCCTTATTTTCAGTTCATTGAACTTGCTCATGTACTCAGTTACAGACAACTTTCCTTGCCTATGGGTGTTCATCTCATTTAGAAGTGGAAGCCTATAGGTCATAGGCAGAAACTCCCTTTTGAGTCTCTCTTGCATTTCCACCCATGTGGACATAGGCTCAATTCCTAAGTTCTGTCCAGAAATCTTGGGCTGCTCCTGTGAGATTGTTTTTGGCAAATCGGAAGCGAACTTCCTCGGACATTTCATAGAAATCAAAATATCTGCCCATTTGCCTAATCCAATCCAACAAGACTTTGGCATCAATTTGCCCATCATAGGAGGGGGCTTCAACCTTGACCATTCTCCTAATGTCAAATTCTCGATCTTGGGGTTCATAGAATTCCTCATCCCTATGTGGATGATAATTCCTTTGAAAATGATGCCCTTGAGGTCCTCGACCTCTTCCTCTACCTCGACCACGCCCATTGCGTAGGAAGTTATCCCCATACCTATCATGATCATCAATGTCACGATCATGCTCTTCAAGTTCTTGTTGGGTAACTTCTTGTCTAGGTCTGTTACCTTGAACAGTGGGGTCTTGTCGCATGGATGTTTCTACAACATTAAGTCGGTCTGAAATTTCCTGGATAGCTCTTAAGGTTTCTTCATTCTGTTTGAAGATCCTTTCTAATTGTTCAGATGTAATGGTAGAGCTATTGGAGCCTGGCATGTTTTGGTATGTTCTACCACTCCTGGTGGACATACAAGAGATCAAACACTTAGATTAGGATTGTCAACAACCTAGGAAAGGAATGACTGTACTCAAGGTTGTTCACATTGAGGCTGGAACCGAAAGGATAGAACTATGGCAAAGTGTGGGACAGATTGCCCTAATGTAACAGCAACCTAAGATAGCTTAAACACAAGCTCTGATACCAAGTTGATGCAGGGGGATACCTAGAAACTAGGGCTCCTACATGGATTGCTACTTAAGATAACTAATGGGTTAAAACTCATAGGACAGCAGACAACAGAAATGGGTAGCAGCAGCATATACAGACTAATGTGCTTGAATAAAACATTGAAGAGTATGCAATAATGAACAATACAAAATAGAGCTCACAACATCATTTCCACAAACATTTGATAGGCAAAATGGGGAAGGGGAAACAATACATAAATTAGCAAATCAAGTGCAGACCTTTCAATACTCTAAAAAGAGTTCATGCTGTACTAGTCCTAGGCATGCATTCCAATAGAAAATAAGACATAAGGAAGTATGAAGAAGATGCACCAAAACTAGCAGCAATATAAGTGCATATCAGGTCAAAAAATAAAAGGGTTCCAAATGTTTAATTAGTAAATATGACAAGGAGGGGAAGGGTAGTGATGAGCATGCATTCGAGTAGGGGAAGAGGGTAGGGTAGGTGATGTGATAAACAGAAAAAGAAAGAAGAAGAAAAACTGAGCAGACCTAACTGGATAAGAGGGGAAGAAGAAGGGGGGGGGGGGGGGAGAGGAATAGAAATGACTTACCTGTTGTGCTGCTAGAACAGAGAAGGAGATAAGAAGAAGAAGAAAATCCATTTGGGGGGTTGAGGGGAGAAGATGCTCCACACAAGAGAGGAGAAGGAGACCCATGAGCCAATAGCTTATTTCATTTCATTTCTTAACATTCAACAACCCTGGCCGAATGGCCTATTACACCTTTAAATAGACACAAACAATAGAAGAAAAGGCCTAACTAGGTTTTTTTTATTGGGCACATAGTCCAATAACCTAGGGGAAAGTGCCAAAAAGCAAAAGTATAATCTGTTCCAATGGGCTTGGGCCTGGACAATGACTTAAACAACTTAAATAATGACCCCAAGTGGGCCTGGGCCTAGGCTATGGCTGAAACAACTTAAAGACTAGTCCCAAGTGGGCCTAGGCCTGGGCCTGGGTTGTGACTTAAACAACTTAAAGACTTCAAAAAAAAAAAACTGAACCAAATTGAACCAAAATTACATATAACCCAAATTACAATAAGATTAAAAGTACTTAGGCCAGCAAAAGCACTCCAGATCAGCACCACAGTCCATTACGAAAGAAATCTCCATCCAACCAAAGTGAGCCTAATCCAAGTTGAAGATGTCTGCGCCGTCTTCGTTGGTAAACTCTTCGAAAGTCTTTAGGAATGGGACTGATGTCCCCATCACTAACCCTCTGCAAAAATCTCATAACATCACTCTGCTTCTTCCTCCATAGCTCAGAGACGTACTTGTAAGCCCCTAACATAACACCCATAAAAACAGAAGTATCAACTATCAAAACATTGAAAATTCATTTTTCACAACTAAACAAAACAAACCTTGAATATAAAAACCGGAGACCCAATGTCAGATCCTAATACGAAACGAGCCAGAATTATAATAAGAACTCGTAAGGAAGCAGACTGCAACTAGACATGCGAAAGCGAAGGCATAATAACCACACAGCCATATTCACAGCGAATGCGGGCTGTAGAGGACCAATAAAAAACCAATCCATCCACACACACAACTTCGTAACTCCATATTGTTAAGGACGTTCATTTTCTACAACTGATAATAAAGGGTGTACCCAGTGCACGAGGCTCCCGCCACAGTGGGGTCTGGAGAAGGCTATATTGTACTCAGCCTTAACCCCCACTTCGCAGAGAGGCTCTTTCCCAACTCATAGCTGCAACCACTAGGTCGCAATGGAGCAACCTTGCCATTGCGACGAGGCCTGCCCACAAGTTTTCTACAACTGATAATAGATACCAAAATTTCGTAAGGCATGAGGACTACTACTTAGTAGTTACTGTTGGAGAAGAAGATGGGCTCTAGACATGGTCCTATAGGCCTTACATCATAAATTACTGAGATTCAATTACGGTCCCCCATATATTACATATATCCACATAATGATGTGTGGAGTATAACTTTTGACAATCCGAATTAACATCTTACATATTGGAAAAATCATATAGACAGCTAAGACAACTCTACATTATTTATTCATTTAAAAAACTTATTCATCAAAAAATTGTGAAAATAAAAGGAACATTTTAATTGTTCTTTTTTTTTCTTTCAGATTTTCATGAGAGAATTGTGTAGGTTTCCATTTTCCACTGCTGCTATTCTTGCATTAGGCGAAACTATCATTCCCACCACAAAGGAATTAAGAGGATTTATGTCAGAATATAAAAATCTTGAATGAAAATTCCTCCATGAAAAAGTTTTCTGGCACATTATCAGTCTTCTCAAATAAAATTTGGAACTTTTTGACCCAATAGGTTTTAGATGTATAATGTATGACCACATGTAACCATCCTACTGACAAAGTGTCAGTTTCAAATCATTCAAACAGAGAATTTGTATGACTGAGCCAAGAAAAGACTAAACTTGCAATTAAACAAAAGAACCTTAAAATGAACATGTTCAGTGAAGCTGATCCAGAAAGAATTACTCGTGGCTTCAACAAATTATTCATTGGGGTTTAACAAAACTTAATATAAATAATTCATCCTGAAACTGTTGCAACCCACAATGAAGGATAAGGGTTCTAAACTATGCACCGAAATGGTTCTGTGTTGCTATATTACATGGGGAAAAAGAAGCAAGAGCACCATTCCACTTTCAAGTTGCACTCTGTACCCTAAGCTGAATCTTGCTCTACTGTTGTCACTCATGAATCAAAAAACGAAAACTCAATACCGTAGCACCTGAATGCATATAATAGATGCTATAAACAGGTAAATAAATGCACTATAAGACTCTCCACTTTAATGTAAAAAGCGTATAGAACCAAATGGAGGGAGTTAGCTTACCCATGGTGGATCAGACGTCGCGCAGTTGCTAGGGTTTAGGCGTCAATTGCAGAGGCTTCAACCGTAACAACATACCTAGCGTTATATATAAGATGAGGCACGTGAGGCCTAATCTCAGCCGTCCATTTCTAAAATTATGGTAACTATGAAAACGGTCTTGTTCCTAATAACAAAAAAGGTCCCCCGGGCCAACTCGGTGATTTGGAACTGAATTTGTTGTGCTTTCTATAAAAATTAAATAAATTTTTTTTTTTTTTTGTGCTTGACACCCTTTGATGAGAGCCCCAATCTAAAATAAGAGGTTCAACTTAGGCCACTACGCCCTATCAGGCCCTTAGTTAGTAAATATGCGTATAATACGCGTACTCGAATTTTGTAACGTATAATATTCCCGTCCTCATATTTTCCCATATTTTTATAAAAAAAACGTGTTTTTTAATCGATCGAGTATTATACTCGTATAGTATGCATGTTATACTTTTTTTTTTTTTTTTTAAACATATCCAAAAGATTAGAATTTAGGGAAAGGATTTCACTTTCCCTTTCGTCCCTTTCGATTTGCGTTGAACATGCAACTGTAGCAGGCAACAGTAGCCGCCCTCCATCTCCAATCATCCTCCCCATCTCCGTTCAACAAAGCTTCGTCGGCGACGGCAGCGGCGACGTTTCTCCTTCTTCCACTGTTGTTCAATTAGTATCCCTTTCTTTAGTTCCTATTGTTTGCTAATCAAACCAAAAATCACAAAGTTCAAAGACCAAGAACTGAAGCTCTGCAATGCTTTGGGCAGCTCAAGATCTCTAATCCTCAGCTCTGTGAAGAATGCAGAAAGGTCGGTGGATAAGAGAAATTTAATTTTTGGGAAAATAAAGAAAGAGTGTGTTCGGACACTTTTTGTGTTTTTGGATCTATTTCTACTTTAGCTTGTCATATGCGTGAGCTTTTATTGACGATAGAGATGGATTTGGTTATTTCTTTGGGATCCACAACACGGCACTTAAGTCTTGTACTCTCCTCTTGTTTCTCTGGTCTTTGAACTTTGATGGTGGTGGTGAAGCAAATGAATCTGGTGTGATATTGGCGAGAACGGCTCAATCTCTATTCTATTTTATTCTTGTTTTTCTGTCTCTTGTAGCTAATGTGTACAGTGGAGATCCATATCTGAAACTCTCCCTCTTGTCTTGTATTGGTTAATTAGTGGGAACTCATCCCCCTTCACAATAACACATCTGGTTAAAAATATATGGTTATCTCATTGCAGATAGAAATAAATGTAATGTTGGAAGAATGATTTAATGATAAGGTAATCAACTTGCTCATCTCATTTTTAGACAATCTACATTCATTTTTTTGTAGATTATTGATATTTTGGTATGTTAAATGATAATCTTAGGGATGCTATATAGCATATTATATTATTGTGTTTATTTTAGTTCATAAAATCATGATATTATTTTGTTTATTAGGTGGTGAATGCATATTATATAATGAATATATGTCCATTTTTTTTAAAGTATTATTGTCGTCTATGCCGTATTATACCCATATTAAACGCGTACCATATTATTACCGTATGCGTTTTATGAAGCCGGATTTTTAAAAAGCATTAGTACCGTCTAGTCCGTTTAATTGCCGTACGTATCCGTTCCCGTTCAATTGCCGTTCCCGAACTTACTAACTAAAATCAGGCCTGGCCCCATTTTGGCTGGTTAGATTTGGCTTAAGGTTCTAGAATGTCATCTCTAGGCTGAGCCATAGCCATTTGGATCAAGGCCTAGGGTCAGCTCATTATAGCCCAATCTCTAGCTCTCATATATATGCATATAGGTGTCTACCCGAATAAAAATGCATATGCATAAACTTTGCAATAAACCTCCAGTTTGTTATAAATGCGGCAAAATTGATCATTTTAAGAATCAATATCAGATCAAAGCAAAGATTAATACTCTCAACATTGACGGTACTTGGAAACAAAATCTATGTGATATCCTTCTTTATAGTTCCCATTCTAATAATGGAAATTCAGATAAAGAAGTAAACCAATTGGCAGAGGAGGAAGGACTATTTGGAGAATCCGACTCAGACTCCAGTTTTGAGCCTGACTGCCACTGTGATCCTTACAAAGCCTCTCTTTGCATGAACGGTCTAGGTATTAACACCCTTACCACAAAAGATGATGCCTTCCTCAAAACAATAGACCAAAAATCAAATCATAATTCAAAAGCTAAGCTCCTGTCAACTTATATTAAGGTCATTAGAACTCAACAAAATTCTAAAAAGCCGAAAGCCCCCATATGAGATAAACTTGAAGATAGCTCCGAGATGATAGCAATTTCGAATTCTAGAAAGAAAAATTTATATCTAGTCTATCCCCTCTTTTCGTTGAAAAGGTTTGAATGAGATTCCGGAACAAGCCTAGAGGTCTCCTCCCACTTGATCAATATACCTTTGGAGAACTCATTGCTGAAATTCAACAAGAAGGTCTTCAAATCTGTACCAATGTAAGGATTAAAAAGAAACTATAAAATGAGCGACAGCTAGGCTCTCATGAGTTAGGAGATTTTTGTGAACAATTCGGTATGGAAAAACTCCAGATCCCAGGAAAATCCAAACCCCGAACCAGATCCAGTTATCCAAAGCCATGTCCTAAGCCTTATCCTCATCCTAATAAACCATATTCGACCAGCAAACCTTATACTAGAACTGGAGGCTATAAACGTCCTTCTCGAACCTATCTTAAGAGATCGTCCCCTCAATATAAACCTGGCAATTAAGTACTCTTGAAAACCATCTTCTAAAATTGGAGTAAGTATTTTCACTGCAGTAATGCAAGACTTTTTTTAGATTGATCTCTTGACTATATGCTAGATAATAAAGATCGAGGCATTTCTTTACCGCAATAACCTCTTGGATATGGGCTCTACCAAAGAGGAGACAATAATTTGTAAAAAGAAGATGTGAGAAGACATTACCTCGATTTCTAATTTTAATGCCATGAATCTCTCCTTTTGAAATGACCGCAATTAGTATGGAAGATAAAGCTTGAGCACATAAAATGAAAATTGCCGAAGAGGGAGGATCCCCTTGCTTGATTCTTCGAATAAGGATAATATCATCACTTTCCGACCCATTGATCAAAAGAGTATAGGAAACCGATTTGATGCAGGACATAACCAGTTTAACCCAACATTATGAGGAAAAGCAAAACCTAATGCGGAATAAAATACATTTTACGCACAAATGTAACTTTTTTTTTGATGAAACAACAAAGGGTAATCACAAAAACCACACACCAGCAAAAATGTGATTTTTATTAGATCGCATATTGAATACGAATTATACGTTTTAAACGTATAATACGTCTTATAAAACGTTAATCTAAATTCCCACAAATAACTGATTCAAAACCCCCAAATCTCGATTCCTCCTCTTCTCCCAAACCAAACTCGAACCCTAAATCCCTTTCGTAATTGTTTGTAACCGAAGAGGATCCGTCCGGCAACGGTTGCAGGCTTGCAGCGGCGAGTCTGGCGAGTCTCCACTCTCCATCTAAGGGTATTGGATTGCAGCGTGTCTTCTCCCTTCTCAGTGGATTGCAACGAAATATCCCTCCGACTCTCCAGTGGATTGCAGCGGTCCCTCCTCTCTGTAAGTATCTCTCTCTCCTTTCCTCTTTCGACATGACGCAGTTATGTTCTTCAAATTGTCCTGAGGTGTTATTGACAGAAAGAGAGTTAAAAACGACGGGACCAAAACCTGCTCCTCACCTTCTCTTCTTCACGCTTATCTCTTTCACATTGACTCTTCTTTGTGAGATTTAGTGTTTGTTGAGGTGTTTTACTTCACAAAAACAGACACAAAACTCATTATCAAACTAAGTTCAGAATTCACTCATAGCTAGCACGCGTAAGCTCTCTTTTGATATGGCCAAAGGCTTGAATAGGTGACCACTAGTCACTACCTGGGGTTGACTAAACTGAGAAAAGAGACTTTCTTCCAAATGTTATTTTTCTAATATCAGCTTACTGGATACAAGTGCCTAGAGAACTCTTCCACTCCGAAAGTATGATGTAATTAACACCATTATGTAGACAAGTTCGTAAAAATGCCTAGAGAACTCTTTTCCACTCCGAAAGTATGACACAGTTAATACCATTATGTAGACAAGTTGGTAAAATTGTAGTGGGTGGCTCTTGAAATTTTGCAGCAATGGTGTTCAAACTTCGTAAAACACTGTCAGAATCTATGTCAATCCCCACATTTTGAACTTAACACATTTTTTATTTGTTGCTGCACATTTATTGATTATATTTCAGCGATGGCTATATGATGACGCTTCTATTGTGTATTTGTTGTTTTGGTCCTTTATGTTATATGATAATATGAGATGCAATAGGGATTAAGTATTCTGCTATTATATTGTGTTTATTTCAGTTGTAAGGCTTCCTTTTGATAAAATTATTGTTTACATACTATTATCTGGTATATTAGGTGGTGCAAATGTTTGTTACATAGTGAATAGATGCCAGTATTATTGCTTACAGAGCAGCCGTATTAAACACATACCATATCAATGCCATAAGCGTTTTTATTGCGCTGGATTTTTTGAAAAGTATTATTGCCGTCAAGAGCGTTTAATATCATTTGTCCCTGAACTTACTAACTATGGTACGTAATGGCGGCTTCGATTCGATGCCATTCATTTTGATCGTTCGATAGTATACGATGTCCTCTTCATCCATCCTTTTTGGGTCCCCTTTAAAACAGTCCCAAACCTGTTTTCTCCTATTCTGTGTCTGTCTTGCAAACCTAACCCCTCCATCAAATCATTGCTCTTCTGACATTAGCATTGGAGATTTACATTTTCTGAGCCCTAAATCGCCTGAGTCTGCACGTGCGAGAGCGTTTTGACACTTTGTGCATCAACCCTGATTCCTTTGTTGGTGCCTCATCCATCAATTGACAATAATGCCAATTCAATGCAGGTATCCTTTCACCAAGTTACGTTTTACGACTGTTTTTGGGATTCAGAAGGTTTTGTCATTCGAATTTCAAGAGAAGCTACGATTGTTATTTGTTCTGTTTAAATATCGCTCTACGTACCCAACTCTGGCCAAGCGAGGGGCTTTTGCCCGTTATGAGTTTTTTATTCCTATGTTGTCTCATTGAGGACTTCGTTTTGTCTGTTTATATTCGTTTTTTTGCTCGAAATTTAATAATCAAAACCCTGGCTGAACATCAAAATAGTTCTTTGCTTAACAGTACATGGAATTCGTTAGCTCACTGCTAGGAATAGTGAGAGATCTGATTAGTACATACTATTTCATTCGAAGCTCAACATTTGAGAGAATTCATACATGCTGCCTCATCTCTTTGTTAGAACGCTTACACACATATGTATAGGGTTTAGGATTCTCTTTATTATCTGCTTTGTTTATCTAGGTGGACTTTCATTTTCTATTGAAATTTGGTATTTAAATGGAGTTTAATTGCTCAATAAGTATTAATTTCCCTGTTTTCTTTTTGGTTGAGCTCCGTCTTATATGTTGTTTTCTTTCGGGCAGAAAGGACAATATTTGGGGTTTCCCTGTTGGTAAAATTCCTGACTGACAGCTGACGGGAAATCTGGGGCTGCTGTTACTTTTGAGTTTATTATACTACTAACAGAATGATCTGAGGAAGTTGGACTGACAAAAGGAGATGGTTTCTAAATTTTGATCTCTATCACTTCAGAGCAATCGTAGGATTTTGTTGATTATATTTGCTTCGTCCTTATCTGCAAGTGAATGCGGTTGGCATGACCACATAGAAATATTTGATTCACTTGGAGATGAGCGGACATGAATAGGCTGTCATTCAGGCCTCGTCCCCTTGACATTCATAAGAAACTTCCAATTGTTAAATCTGTCAAGGACTTTGAAGATGAAGAAACCACAACTTCTACACGTAACTCACAGATACTACGCCTTGCTGCAGAGGCTGATAATGAGGTAATGGTTATATTGTCAATTATCTGAGTTAACTTCTCTTTGGATGTATTCCTGTCTCAACTGAATATGATTTCTAATTTTGGTTCATTGCAACATGTTGATTCTGTATTTGTTTTCTTTATGATTTTCAATACTATAAATATAGAGTCACATTGTTTTCCTGCATTTTGTAGATGAATTTCTGGTTTATGTGAGCTAATGATCCCATTTGTCATATTTTTGAGATGTGCTCTCTCATGGTAGCCTAGCTCTAGTTTCAATTTTTTTGTCTAGAAAGCCACCCCACTGACTTAAGAATTTGTGTTTTGTGTAAAAAATTGATTTTGAAGTTTCATAATTATTGTAATATGGGTATAAGGGTAGAATTGTCTTTAAGGTTTCGGGGCATTATTGTACTTGTATCTCGTCTTACTAAATAAAGTCTGGCTGGTGTCTCATTCACACAAGTCAGATTTCCCCAATTAACATAGTATCAGAGCTGGGATTCCAACCCTAAGGTACAACAAGTCTCTCCTCTCCTCGATTTTCTAACCTACCTACCTCCTCTTTCTCTTTCTCCTCTTCTCGGTTTCATCAACTACTGATCCCATCACTACTACTGCCCTCAATGGTGCTTTCCTAGACCACCCACTGTACTTGAGTCCTTGATCCTTGAACTTTAATGTCTCTCAGTTTTTTTACCCTAAACTTTTTATCTCATGGTCTGAGAGACTTCTCGAGATCCTTACAGGGACCAATCCTTGTTTTTTGGTTATCGATTTTCATAGGGCCATCCCTGTAGGTCGACTTTACTAGATCAATCTCCGAATGCTTGCTGATCCCTGATTTTTTTTTTCTTCAATTAAATAGGGCCAATCTCTAGCATGGTTCTAAATCTCGGTTTCGCAAGAAACCAAGACTAGATAAGGTGTGACTTTAAAAAATATTTTAAATCGACAGGTTTCGACCAGTTTCGACTGAGATGTTGGTAATTTTGCAAGTTTCAACACTTATGCCTATCGAAACTTGAGGAAATCTGGCTCAAAACCTGGACACAGACTTATTTATGCCAGAAACCAGGACAAACACTTATTTATGTCTAATATCATTTGAGTGAATAATTATATTCATTTACTTATGATATTATTCATAAATAAGAAAATACCCCAGTATTTAAATCCAATAAAAGTAGTTAAAAAATAAAATTCCAAAAGGATAAAAAGTCAACCCCCCCAGTTCAAGAACAAAAACTGTCGATCTCACAGAGTCTAAACCCATACTTTGGATCTCAAAACCCTGTGAGATCGATTTCTTCATGCTCCCTTGTTGCGGCTGCGTCTTCATGTGATTGTTATTGGTGACTCTCATCAGAGTGGCATTGTTATTGGTGATTCTCTTTAGAGTGTGATTGTTGTTGGTGACTCTCTTCCGAGAGAGAGAGAGAGCACTTCATAAGCTTGAAGATAAGTTTTGTATGAGAGAGAGGGGAATTAGGGTTTTGATGATGGGTTTAGGGCAGAAGCTAAGGTTGAGTGTAGGGGTTACTGTGGGGATGTGGTTAAAATTTGAATGAATTCTAATGGTGGAATAAGGCTGGATAGAATGAAGATGACCTAGAGTCTAATGGATTGATTGGGATTAATGGAGGGGGGATATTGTGGATTGATAGGATTACGTTTAGAGGATTAGAAGAAGAAGGGGATGACTACTAACTATAACACTTACTTGGTCTAGCAGATCTTCAATGGCAGCAGCTTGAAGATCAGAATTAGGTCCTCCCAATCTACAAGATGCAAGGAGATGAATAGCAGATCCTCCTGGTCTACAAGACGCAAGGAGTCAACTGGAGATCCACCAGTCCCTTCACCCTGATATTACTCACAAGGCACACTCAATCGAGCAAGGCAGCAAGCAGAAAGCTTATTTTTTAAGTCTGATTTGTGGGGGAGCCTCCCATGATTTATTTACTTATAATATGGCCATAGGCTCAAATCCTATTCAGCCTAGGAATTTGAATACTTGGCTGAATTCCTATTACAAATATAAATCACCCTCTCTACATAAATCGTGGAGGGGTGGGACAACTTAAATTAAATGCTTAAACAACTTAAAATAAAAGATTCCCTAACTACCAATAGAATTAAATCACTTAAATTGAACCATAGTCTGAACCAGTTCAATTTAAGTTTACAAATAGACCGAAAAATAAACTAAATATGGAAACTTAAAATTTAACTAAGGCTCCTAACACTTGGCCCTAATCTTAGGGTTGCCTCTTCTTCTTGCGGATGCTTGGACCTGCATCATCTAGTTTCTATTTTCTAGTAGTTCTAGATTAGCTTGAGTCTGTTTTTATCCGCTTGTCACAGTCAACTGATGCATAAAATAGTTCATAGCCTCATTTATTTTGGGGGGGGGGGGAGAGGGGAGGCTGGGAGCCACTCCATTGAGTGATTCAGGTTTAGATCAGTCATTGATATTTGAACAGATCTGCAATAGTTGGATATCTCCTCATTGAATTGTTCATTAAAAGGTCAGAGTTGATTCAGCATGCTAGCTTTACAACTTCAGTCACATTTACCGGAAAGCTTCCCATGGAGGGGTGAGGAATTACTAGAAGGGATATTAAGTACAGTCAATGTATCATGGATGGTTTGGGGAATCAACACCTAAGACTCCATTTACTCAAACCAATGAAATGGGGCCAATAAAGGTCAAGAAGACATACTCCCCCCTCCTGGCTCCCACGCAAAAAATGATTCTTCTGTTTCCTCCATCTCCCTGGAGTGTTGTGGTGTGGTCTTCAATTGTAACTGAGCCTTTTGAGTATCCAATCGGAGGGAGTCCAATGAAATTCATCCCCATGAACCTTGATCATTCATGCTACATGTTTTGGTTCATTACTATGTAACATCCATGGGCTATTCCATTGTATAACAGGTTTTGATCTTCCAGGGTTGACAAACCTTGTTGATTATTTTCTATAATATGTAGCTTTGATGATACGGAAAAGCTTATGAGTTGGAGTACTGATATATTTCGGTAATATGATGATATGAATGTTGTGTTGTATGATCAACTTAATGTAGTTGCTTTATGCTGAATTATCATTAGCCTCACTTCAACTGATTAACTGTTTCTAATAGGTACATCAAATTCCTAATAAGAAAAGCACTCCTGAAATACCTACTCCTCAGTTTGTTGTTGTGGATACATATGAAAGAGATTATTCCAGGACCTTCACCCAGACAACATCTTATTTACGAGGCAGGGGAGGTTTGTTACCCAGAAACGTTCCTCATCTATTCATTAGAAGTCTGAAGTTGTTTCTGACTTTCTGCAAGTTTAGCTGAGACAAATTTCTACCTTTGAGACTATTCTTTGACCATTTGCAGTTCGGTCTGAGCTTGGAGAGTTTGTTGAGTATGATCTGGACAATATGGATGAGGATTGGCTTCAAGATTTCAACAATGAAAGGAAGATTCTTTCACCTGAAAAGTAACATCTTCATTTTAAGTCGATTTTTATCAACCATATTTTTTGTTGCACTTTTTCTTTGTTATCTCTGATATTTTTGTCCTCTAGTAATGTAAATTATGTTTCTTTCATATTGAGGGAAAGTCGCTGGGGAAATTTTTTTGTAAGGATATTCCCTGGTCGTCGATGATATAGCCTAGAATCCTTGTGCTGCATAGTTAGCTGCAATAGTGTAAGTAATTCATGTTGCAATACAATTATAAAGTATATATGACCAAGGCAAATTGGTTAAGTAGGTTTGAAATATATTGGAAAGATAAGTTAATATGTTCAAATGTAAGACAACTAGACAAGTAAGGATGAAGTAATTTTCCTCTCCCCTATTATCAGCCGTTTGGGATGCCTTGCCTTCCATATATTGTGGTTTGGTTTGCTTTCTAATGGGTTTTTGGATCCAAGTCGGCTTGGGACTTCATGAAAGTCTGTAGCACATTGTCCCCTTGGCACAAGTTAGTTTGGTTCAACCATTCAAGTACTGCATTCCTTGTCATACCTTCACTGTCTGGTGAGCCCTCTCGAATTGCCTCCTAAAGCAGTCCTTTTTGATTCATTGTCAGATTCCCGTCTCTTCATCATGTTGTCTCTGCTAGAATGCTTTAGAAGATGTGGACGACCTCTTCTTTCATTCCTTGGATATGTCCTTTGGCGTTATGTCTGTCTGTGATGTAGTGGGTAAGCTTGCCTTTTGTGCCACCATCAGTCACATTTGGGTGAAGCGTAATCTCAGAAAATGGTCTTCCAGTCATTCTATCAATCTTAGGGCTCCATTGACTTTGATATCAGAAGCAATCTTTCGTTTGCGTCCTCTCATTGTGTTTACTCCCCAAGGAATAGACATATTGTTGTATCTTGGTAATGTAGTCCTAGATGGGTAGGAGACCTACTAGGAGCCAGACAACAGGATCAATCGCAAAAGGGGTTGCTGTTTCGAATGGAAAGCACTAGGACTTAGGTTAATTCTAGGGTTTACGACAGGAATTTGGGAATGGGTCTTATATGGCTTTAATATGCAGGTCTAGGGGGTTATTATGGGATAAAATTAATTGGATTTGGGAAGGTTTTAAAATTCTGCAATTCTGGACAGAATTGAGTTACAGGTTTTGGGTTTTAATGGAGTGGAGGAAGGGAGGGGATAGAGTGGGAGTTATGAGCTGGGTTTAGGATCGAGTGTAGGGAGAAGTGTGGGGGTTGTATGCTGGAAGTTTGGTTTGAAACTGATGGACAGATTTGAAGTTATGAGGGAGTCCTAGTTAAGGTAGGAGTTGTAGGTTTAATGGAGGTTAGAGTTTGATGGATGGAGGGGAAGGATATATGCAGGAAACTAAAATTACTTACTGGTTTGATCTCCTTCAGAGGCAGCAACAGCAGCTTGAAGAAGCTTGATTGAAGAAAAAGAAGAAGCTCCCGGTACTGGACAGACGCAAGGAGTCGCAGGAATTCACCCACCCTATCCACCTTGAGATCCACAGGGATATACACTCACAAAGAGTAGCAGCAATGGTAGCAAGCATAAAGCTAATTTTATTAATGAAATTCGTATTCAATGGTGGCCTCCCTTTCAAACTTATATAGAAGACTCAAAAATAGACTTAGACACTAAAAAGGAATGGCCTAACCCTATCCCTAACCTATTAAGTAACTTAAACTGACTAGGAACTAGAATACTAAAGGAAATAGACTCAAAACATGGTTGAACTTATAGAGTCCTAATCTAGCCCAACTTACATCACATGATCACTTAAATCGAATCAATTGGATGCAACCAATTTGAACCGGTTCAATTAGAAAAACATAAAAATAAACTAAGTATTGGGCTAATCCCGTATGCAACTTATGTACCCCTAGTTTAGGCTCAAAGTGTCCTAATACATAGAAAACCCTTGGGAACAACCAACATGTATATAACCCAACCCTAGGCCTATTTCTAAAGAAATAAGCCAATTTCTATGATGAACCTGCATCAACTCTCCCCAACTTGAAAAAATTCGTCCTCGAATTTTGCAGTGATGGGTGGCAATCAACATGTTATCAGCAGTTTTGACCATCCCCAAACAAAATTCTGATGAGGCAGGAACATTGAGGATAAAGTCTTCAATGAGTGGAGCTTACTCTTCGAAGGACCATGGTGGCATAACAAACTCTATGTGTTCTTTCTTTGAATCAGCAGCAACTGTCAATGTCTCGTCCATAGAGCCTTCAGTGTTAGCAACCTTCTCTTTTAATGCATGAGACACAAGCTCTACCTCTTCAAGAACAACATCTGGAAGGTCATTATTTTTCTTTGGAATGCTCTTAATCAACTTTTCAGCTTCTACTGTTTGGGCTTTGTCTACTTTGTTCTCTTCAATGTATACCTCTTCAGTAGAATCTTCTACAATTGTGTTTTGGACCTCCACATCAATTTGATGGTCGAGCTTCTCAATTATGATCTCAACAACTGGTGCAGCTTGGTTTACTTGAATTTCTTTAGCCATCGGTTCTTGAATCTCTTCAACACAAACTGTCTTAGTAGAATCTTCTGTTGGTATATCCGCCATTGGTGAAACTTTAAACACGGTCGATGCCACTTGCGTTTGAGTTGACATGTTTGCCAGTCTCTGTGGCTGTACAGTCGATGTGGTCACCTTTGGTTGTAACCCTTTCAGGGTAAACAAATGGTATAGACGGTGTCGATCAAGTACGACACACGAGTTGTTTTCAGGTTCGATCCAACCGTGTCGCTCGTCCAACCAATTTCAACCTACTGCAATAACGCTCTTTGGAGATGGTATCGGCTTACACCAAGCACTGTCAGAGTATGAAGAACACTCAAATTCAACAAAGACTTGACCTGTATGCATTATGCAATTCTCTCCTGACTGGGACAACATATCCACCATGGATTGTGAAATAATGTTGTTATGTCTCCTCTCATCAACAATTAATATGGCCATGCTCCCATTGGGTAGATGAACTTGGGTCTTGAAAACGAAGGGGGGTGGGTCTTTCGAGGCTTGGTTGGAGCTTCCCTCCGCCATAGCCCTAATACCAATTAATGTAGTCCTAGATAGGTAGGAGACCTACTAGGAGCCAGACAACATGATCAATCGCAAGGAGTTGTTGGTTCGAATGGACATCATTAGGATGTTGGTTAATTCTAGGGTTTATGATGGGAATTTGGGAATGGGTCTTATATGGCTTTAATATGCAGGTCTACGGGGTTATTGTGGCATAAAAATAATTGGATTTGGGAAGGTTTTAAAATTCTGCAATTCTGGACAGAATTGAGCTGCAGGTTTTGGGTTTCAATGGAATGGCGAATGGAGGGGATAGAGTGGGAGTTATGAGCTGGGTTTAGGATCGAGTGTAGGGAGAAGTGTGGGGGTTGTATGCTGGAAGTTTGGTTTGAAACTGATGGACAGATCTGAAGTTATGAGGGAGCTCTAGTTAAGGTAGGATTTGCAAGTTTAATTGAGGTTAGGGTTTGATGGATGAAGGGGAAGGATATATGCAGGAAACTAAACTTACTTACTGGTTTGATCTCCTTCAAAGGCAGCAGCAGCTTGAAGAAGCTTGATTGAAGAAGAAGAAGAACCTCCCGGTACTAGACAGACGCATGGAATCGCAAGAGTCCACCCATCCTATCCACCTTGAGATCCACAAGGATATACACTCACAAAGAGCAGTAGCAATGGCAGCAAGCATAAAGCTAATTTTTATTAATCAAATTCGTATTCAATGCTGGCCTTCCTTACAAACATATATAGAAGACTCAAAAATAGACTTAGACATTAAAAAGAAATGGCCTAACCCTATCCCTAACCTATTAGGTAACTTAAACTGACTAAGAAACTAGAATACAAAAAGAAATAGACTCAAAACATGGCTGGACTTATAGAGTCCTAATTCAGCCCAACTTACATCACATGACCACTTAAGTTGTCACATGACCACTTTACCATGTCACATGATTACTTAAATTGAACCAATTGGATGCAACCAATTTGAACCGGTTCAATTAAAAAAAATAATAAACTAAGTATTGGGCTAATCCCGTATGCAACCTATTTACCCCTAGTTTAGGCTCATTAAAGTGGCCTAATACATAGAAAACCCTTGGGAACAAAGGCCCAATAGGTATATAACCCAACCCTAGGCCTATTATTAAAGAAATAAGCCAATTTCTATGATGAACCTGCATCACTTGGGGCCTTCCTCCATTCTGCAGCCCTTTGAGTAGGGTTCCGCTTTGCTTGTATTTGGTTTGTTCCAAGGTTCCAAATCTCGGTGCCAAGGTCGGTTTCGACTAGTTAGGAAACTGAGATTTCCCAAGTTTCGATTGAAACCAGGTCGAAACCTGGTACTTTCTAGGCAAATTAGACATATCATCTGCTGTCGAAACTGGTCGAAAGTTGTTGGAATTGGCCGAAACTAGGGTGGTCAAAGCTGGTAAAATTGGTCGAAATTTGGTATTTTTCAGGCGAAACTACCGAAATGTGTGAAATATGGTCGAAACCAGTCTGACTTGTACGTAGTTTCGTCTCTGTTTCTTGGGAAACCGAGATATCTCAGATTCTTGAATCATGGTTCGTTCTGTATTATTTTTTCTTCTTCCCCTCTTTAGGGCCCTTTATTGCCCTCCCTTTTTGGTAATGAGTTTATTATTCCCAAAAACAAAAAGGATAAAGGGATTTAACATTTTGAAAGAAAATGTTTGATAAATTAATATTCCAATTTGCCTTATTGACGCAAGTGAATGCTGGAAATGAATTTGACTCAAAAGAGCCTCAAAGAATGTGGGGAATGGAGCCTGGGATGAATCCTAGAGGGGTTAAGTGGTTCCCAAGCGGGTTTTGAAATAGATGGGCCCGTTACATGATTTCTGGGGTTTGCCATTTAAATTTTGAAATCAAAAGCAAAGAAATGATTCGAAGTACTGTAGAAGGCGGCAAAGGGGACTATAAATGGCGGATGCCTTGGTAGTGAGAATTGAAGTGGTTTTAGAAGAATCCTAGGGAAGTTTAAGTCAAATTTAGACTATGAGGATTGAGAGGAGACCAAAGGGTTAGTGGCCAAGGTTCGAGAACTCGTCTCGCCGTTTCGATCAGACCGAAATGGCTGAAATTTCCGCCAAATGATGTATTTTTTATTTGTGATGTTTCAATTGGTTGTTGTGATGGGCAAACGGCCATGGTACTATGATACTTCATGCAAACCTTGTTTAGGGCTAAATAAACCTATGTAAACCTTCATATTGCAAAAATAGTCACACAACATGTTAGTGTTGGATTTGCACCCTTGGTTGGCAGTAAATGTCAAACATGATTGTATACCTTATGTAATATTGCCTATTCTACAGATTGTTTTAAGAAGACAGAATAGGCAAGTAAAGTGGACCCTGTGGCTGTGCTGATTGACTACCACTACCACCTACTCTAGATGGACCAGCTTGTCCTATAGAGGCTCTGTTTCTATTCAGCTTCTCATGAAAAATGGCTCTGCTCTTCGCCTGTGCCCATCGAAAATATTTATCCTCTGCCTCTACCTCTGTCTGCACATCATCATGCACATACACATACACATACACAAGATCATCACTGTCATTATCACTACCATCCCTGCTCCTGGCTGGGTCGCATGAACCGCCTCCTCAAATACTATCCTTGCCTTCTCCTTTTCTACCTTCCTCTGATTCCCTCCTCCCAGGCCGTATGGCCCTATCAATCTCCACAGGTACCATGGGGCATGAGCCACATCTTTGTCGTTCCAGCCAAATGTTGTTTCAGTCTTGTGGCCCCACCTCCCATAATCTTCTTGTGATAGTAGTTACGTTCTGTTTTTCTTTTGTCACCATCAATCAGCACTCTATGCTGTCATGCTATGTCTCCCCTCCCTCTTCCCCTATAGCCTCCCCCGTCATCTCCCCTGTAAGCCATCATCTCAGCTCCTTACTGTTGCATAAAGAAAAGAAGACATTATTAACTGAGGAACATCAAACTGAGACTACTGAAACAACTATGTGGATATATATTATTTTCCCCTTATCCTTAAAATTCTCAGAAAAACTGAGTATGGTACAACACTATAAGCCTTATATGTGCTTCAAAAAGACGCTAAAATTACTCTCATAATTTTCCTTTATTTTTCAAACTAAAACATAATATTTAGAACTTGTTAAATATTTTCCATAATTTTGAAAATAAAACATTATAATTTACCGGCAGAAAATAATTTCCAACTCAGATAGGCTGTGGATCAGCCAATGGTGATTAAGATAGATATAATTGAGCATCATCCAGTTTATTTTAACTGTAATTTTTTTTTAACATTTTTGTTGTAGAAAAATATATATTTTTTAAATTAGAAAAATAAAAAAGTATATATAAACAGAACAAAAATTTCGACACCATGAGGTTGTAGGTCGACCTCTGGTGTGTGACATCTAAAAAATTCATAACCAACCAACAGGTATTTATCACATTTTTTGTAAAAAATGGGAAAAAGTTGTTTACCTGAATCTGTTGAATGTGGTCAAATCTTCCCCAGTTAGTCTGTAGGTCCTAAAGCAACTTGGAATACTAATAAAACTGACTTGGAATTTATAAATGGTACCCCACGTCCTGGTTGTTTTGTTGTACTAGAACACTTCAACTGTGTCAACTCTCTGAATTGCTGTTTTGGTTGTTAACTCACTGAGTTGGTGAATCAGTGAGTTGAGCTTGCCTTTCGCCTTTGTTGGTACTTTTTTAAAGTACCTATCCTGCCGCTGATTAGCATCACACCCCACTAATTCAATTAATCATATAAGAAATTAGGCTGTAATACTTGCACCTAACTAATAAAAGAAACAAACAAACAAACAGCAACAACTACTCAACCTTATCCTAACTAAATGGGGTTGGCTACATGGATCCTAGCAAAGACAAAATAAAGAAAAGGTACGCAGCAACAACAACAACAACAACAAATCAGTCTTATACACCGTAACTGGGTTTAGCGACGCGAATCCTTTCCCTCCAAACAGCTCTCTTCGACGTCATACTTGGAGCAAGACCTAAACTAAGCATGTCTTTCCTCACTTCTAGGGTCATTTTAGGCCTGCCACTAGCTTTTTTAGAATCTTCAATCAGAATCGAGTCACTCTTCCGAACCGGGGCATCCGAAGGCCTCCGTTGAACATGGCCTAACCCAGAGAAAAAAAAAAACATAACAACAAAATCCTAACTGCAGACTACTGGGTACCTCTCCCTTCAGTAGGTGGAAAATCAGCAGCGGTTTTCAAAGCCTCGTTTCCAGACAAGGTAGTTTGTTCGGCAGAGCCTCTTTCATGAGAGGCTTTTGACTAGGCATTGTCTTAGATTCCTTGCTAGTTGACGATGTGTGCTGAATCTTTGGTTGATTAATAATATAATCTTGAATATTTCTTTATTTAAGGGAAACAAATGCAAGGATTCCTTGCTAGTTGACGATGTGTGCAGAATCTTTGGTTGATTAATTATATAATCTTGAATATTTCTTAATTTCTTAAGGGAAAGAAATGCAAGAATTCTTTGCTAGTTGATGTCTTGATGATGTGTGCAGAATCTTTGGTTGATTAATAATATAATCTTGAATATTTCTTAATTTCTTAAGGGAAAGAAATGTGTGTTTATGGTCTTGTATTACTATCAACTTGAGTACAAGAGAGGCCCTAGAGAAACAATAAATTAAAACGAAATGCATAATCATTCAGTGGGGGAGGAGCATTCCCGGATCTATATCTGATCCATGGAACCACCTTCCTGGCCAAAAGGTCTGCCACATCATCTGCAGTCCTAGGCTTCCAGCTGAATGAGTATTCATCTGCGATGCAATTGTTTATATGTTCCTAAGAATGTGAGCTGATCTCCAAGGTCCCTCTTCATTATATGCCACCCAAGAAATGATAGTAGCCAAATCAGCCTCCACCACTATATATCAAATCCTTCTCAACAATCAAACTACCCCCCCTCCAATTATTGAATTGCCTCATAAAAGAAATTATGAAATACTTTCTCTTTTGCCTGAGATGTAATCTCTTTTGTTAATTGTGCTTTAATCCCTGTTAGTGCAGGTTTGAAAGTCTTCTTTTTAAATTGGAGGTATTGGATCATAAAGCCCGGGAAAGAGCAGGAATAATAACACCTACTCTTGGTTCACCCATCCCTGTTGTTCTACATTTAGAAGCTGCATTCGAGGTGAATTTTGATCTCATAATGTGAACTATATTCCAATCTCCAGTTGTGTTATTTGTTTTCAGCCACCCAGTCCCAGTGCATCCATCCCTTTTATTGTACAGCTGGATGCTGAAATGCTTGCCATTGAGGTGAACTATTGTCTACAATGTAAGTTGAGAATAAAGTTTTCACTGCGAGTTGCTAACTGTTTCAAGGGAAGACTAATCAGACTAGCCTTGTGTGAAGCTGTTTCTAATTGAAGTTGGATTAGAATTGAGTATTGTAGTCCACCACCTCTTCTGCTCTGATTTTTGTGTGAGGTTGTCTCGCATTAGATGAATCTTATGGAATCATTGCATTATTTCCAACTTTTCTTCTTTTGCTTTGTACTACTGGTACAATCTTAAAGCGTGACTTGTTTTAGCCTTCTAAATTTTCAGTCCTTATTTGATAGTGTAGTAATAGATTTGAACAATGAAAGTTGTCAACAAGGTAAAGTAAAAGAGAAAAGAAGAGAGGAATGGAGTTTGAATCTACATGGAAGGATGAAACACCTTCATAGCTAGGACCCGATATTCAAGATTATTTTGACACAATTGCACATCTTGGTCAAATCATCCTTTGGTCATTCTTCTTTGGTATGGGCAATTGTAGTGTGCATTTACTATTCAACTCTCGACTGTTCCCAGTGACTTTTAACTATTCTCCTGTTGACGTGCATAGATCATAATTGGTAACCAAAGTGGGACATGATAGAAAAAAAGGCTATGTTTTTCTATTTAAATGGCGCACGTACTTGTGCCTATGTTCCAAAATATAGCTGTTCAGTTGGTGGTTGCAATACTCTAAGGGCAAGGGCAATTTTGAGAAGGGGCTTATGGTTACGATAAGCTGAATAAGGTGAATTCTGAAGGGAGATTGCACTGTGCAAAGTTGAGAAGCAAATCAGTTCTAGTGCATATGTAGAAGTAGAAGTACTTGAGGATATATGAGTTAGATTAGTTATATTTTTAGTACATCTGATTTGTTGGATTATGACTGTGATTGGCGAAAGAAATTGCCTAGATGTCAGGAGATGTACTTGTAAAGTTAAAGTAAATGAAGCTTGTCCTTGTAGAGTTAAAGTAGAAGAAGTTTGTCCTTGCAGAGTTGACTAGTATTGTTGAGTCATAATCAGGTGACTTGGGTAATAACGTGGTAAGAGGTCGGATTTCAAAAGAAATATTAGTGTGGTTGGACCAATATATATATATATATATATACACATATATATTCTATAGTAGCTGCAAATCTTCATTTAGTCCCTGTTTTCTTTTCATTATGCAGGAATTGATACAGGGACATCAATTTGAATTTTAGAGTATTGAATTATTGTGTATGGTGGTGCTATATGTTTGGCCATTATAGTAGCTTTTCAATGGGAAAGGTGATTTAGGCATCTTCACTGTCCACTTAGTTAGTGTATAGGGTTGACCTTCATATATTTTTCCGAGAGAGCTCTCTTGTTCTATTATTTGGCCTTATATTTCTTGTAGAAAAGATTCCCATTAACGTCCAAATACTGTTGGCTGTCTCCTGTAGCCTCATATTTAAGCATAATCTTAAATAAGGGAAATTTATATCCGTGCTTCTAGCCCCCTTATGTAAGTACTTGTGGGTTTGGCTTCCCTTGAGCATAGTTGTCAAGGGATCGCCTAAGCACCAAGGTGGAAATGATTGGGCAAGGCGACTGGTTGCCATGTCGTCTATGGTCCCAAGTCCAGGGAAGATGGAGGAGGAGGTTGTAGCAGTGGCCACTGCCAACCCAGGGAAGAGGGGGGGGGGGTTTGCAGCAGCAGGCACACAAGAATAAGAAGCAAATCACAGCAGCAGCAACATTCGATGCTTGCCACAGAATTTTGCGGCAGCAGCCTCTGTTTTTAACAACAGCTTAGCCTTATCTCAACTAAATGGGGTCGGCTACATGGATCCTTGCCCTCCAATGAGCACTATTTGAGGCCATACTTGGTACAAGGCCTAAGCTATGAATGTCTTTCCTCACTATTCCTAAGGTCATTTTAGGTCTGCCCTGGCTCTTTTAGTTTCTTTAATCTAAATCAAATCACTTCTCCATACTACAACATCCAAATGCCTCCGTTGAACATGGCCATGCCACCTCAAGGGTCTTTCTTGTAGCTTATCATGTATTGGAGCTACTCCCAAAAACAGCTCTAATATGTTCATCCCTTCCTTTATCCTTCATAGTTTTGCCACTCCTCCATCTCAACATCTTCTTCTCCGCCATACTTAGTTAATCTATATGATACTTTTTAGCCGCCCAACACAATGCACCATACATCATAGCTGGTCGTATGACTGTGCTATAAAATTTTCCTTTTAAGTTTTAAAGGAATGTGCCAATTACACAACACTCCGGACGCACCTCCCCACTTCATCCTCTATATCACCTTCTTTATTTATGATTGATCCAAGATACCTAAAATAATCGCTTTGCGGAATCTCCCTCTTATCAATTTTCACCACATCATTATCCGTCCTAGTGTAACCAAAGTTGCACACCATATACTCCGTGTTCGTTTTGCTTATGTTAAAACTTTTTGATTCCAAGGTTGATTTCCATAACTCTAACTTGGCGTTAATCCCTGCTTTTGTCTCATCCACCAAAACAATATCATCAGCGAAAAGCATACACCAAGGAACCTCATCTTGAATGTCTTTGGTTAAATCGTCCATAATAAGCGCAAACAAATAAGGGCTTAAAGCTGATCCTTGATGTAACCAAAATGCTTTTCCTCCATTCTTCTGGCATTTTCCTTGTGCTCATAATCTCTTATTAAACAGCTTGGTTAGCTAAAATAAACCACAGATTCCTAAGCTCTTCCACACTTCTGTTGGGATCTCATCTGGGCCTTGTGCCTTGCTTACTCTCATCCTCCTTAAAGCTTCTTTCCCGTCAGACACCCTTATTCTTCGTACATATCTACGACACGTGGTGTCGAATTGTGTTCATTTAGTAGGCTGCAGAAATAACCTTCCCATTTATTCTTAATATCCTAGTCCCTTACTTAGTACTGTACCATCTTCACTTTTAATCTAACATGTTCGAGATATCTACTCTTCCTCTCCCTCATTTTAGCTGTCTTATAAATGGTTTTCCCCATTCCTTTTTCTCAGATTGTTGTAGTGATCTTAATGTTTCTGCGCCCTTGCTTTTCAATTTATACCTTTGTATTCCTCAACATCTTTAGTCCTTTGCCATGTCTTACAACTAGCTTGCTTAGTCTTAATGGCCATTTGAACTTCGTCATCCCACCACGAAGTCTCTCTAGACAAATGACGTTTTGCTTTTGATTCGCCTAGGATATCTTTAGCAAACTTCTTAATACAAGTAGTCATCTCATTCCATATTGTATTAGCATCTCCCTCAAAGTTCCATTTTCCTTGTTTGACCACTTCATTAGCAAATGATTCAAAGTATCTCCTTTTAAGCTCCACCACCTTATCCTACTGCAAATAAGCTCACCCTTTGTTACGGTTCTGTGTAGTGAGGCAGATATCCATGAGTACTAATGTATGTTGTGTAGTTAGGCTCTCATCTGGTATAACCTTACAGTCCTTACATAACAATCTATTGGACCTTCTAGTTAGGAAGAAATCTATTTGGCTACTATGTTGATTGTTGACCACTTTTGTAGGTAACTAAATGCTCCTCTTTCTTTTCAAAGTAAGTATTTACCATGCATAAATCATAAGCCATAACAAATCTAAAATTAGATCATCTCCTCGTTCCTCTCTCGGAAACCATATCCTCCATATACACCTTCATAGCCCTCGATCTTTCCCAACCTTGCTACTTTCATCCAATCCTACTTGAGGTGCGTAAGCGCTAATTATATTGACAACCTCTTTCTCCAACACAAGCTTGATGGATAGAATCCTATCTCCAAATGTTTTAACATCCACCATATCATTCTTTAAATCTTTATCGACTACTATGCTTACTCCACTTCTATTATTTTTATCTCGCGTATACCAAAGTTTAAAGTCATCAAACTCCTTAAGTTTTTTACCCTTCCATCTAGTCTCTTAAATACAAGCTATATTAATCCTTGTTCTCGTCATAACATCTATCAATTCTAGACTCTTTCCTGTTAAAGATCCGATGTTCCAAGATGCTAATCTAATCCTACGCTTTTGGACTAGCTTCTTTACCTGCAGTCGTCCATGGTGCGGTAACCGTTGCCTACTTATCACCATATCCGGGTGTCGATGCGACACTTCGCTTAGGAGGGACGCCCTAGCTAACCCTTGCTCATTTTTCACTACATCCGGGTCATAGCGTAGCTCATCGCCTATTTCGTCGGGGAATGCCCTAACATAACGTTTATAATATATGGTTGTGGAATCCATGTAAAAGGGTTTGGCTTGGGTTTTTTTTAGGTGCTGGTCGCCGACCTTATACAGCAACCCTCCTCCTTTTTATGTGCTTGGGACCGGAAGCAAACACTGGTAGAATTAATTTGTGTAAAAGCGCACCTAAACTCTTGTTCTTCATTGCTTACAATTGGCAGAGGAAGAGAAGAGGAGGAATGTAACGACCCAGCCCCTCTATTGGCATGATATTGTCCTCTTTGGCCCAATGGGTCTCAAGGCTTTAAAACGTGTCATACCAAGTAGAGGAGGCTACTCTTTATCAATTGCTCAGGATCTCCCTCCCTAGCCGATGTGGGACTAAGTTTGCCCCCCCTCACCGATCTCCCAAACCCCTTGGTACTCAGCCGTGTCTTGGTAGGGACACCTCAACGATCTCCAAGGTAGGCCGGTACTAGGCCGTATTCTTGGGGTGTTACATTCTTCCCCCCTTACAGGCATAGTGTCCCCGCTGTGGCCCCACCACCAGCGTCCCTCGAATGAATCTTTTGACAGATAAGACAGGCATGAATAAGGGCAAGGGCATTGCTATTGTCGAGCAAGATGAAGACTGATGATCTGAGGATCATTTTGGAGTCTATACTTTGAAAATGATAGAATTCTTCTATCGTAAGGATATTTATGTTGAAGGAAAATCTTGAACCCGGATGACTGTAAATATTTTTAAAGTTCTGTTCCTCTCCTTGGAGAGTATGGATTGTAGACGTTAGAGCATCAGTACCATGTATTAAGTTTTAAATCGTTATCTTCCGCTTACTATTATGTCTTTAATTTTAAGCACTTTGATTATATTGAACGCTTGACCGAATATTTTCCTGTGCGGTCCCAACCGGACTCTGGTGTCATGGGCCCCACCTGGTCCTTGGATTGGGGTTGTTGCAAGGAAGATAAAGACGGTGGCAGAAGCAGTGGTAGAGTGGGAAGACGACAAGAGGAAGGGGGATGTTAGATGGGACATACCTCTTTCAACTCTACCATATTTGATTTCTCCCTCTTTGAATGTGTAAAAGTGCACCCTGATTCTTGTTCTTCATTCTTTTTGTTGTTATCACTTGTTTAAGATGACCTTCAAGTACTGTAACATCACTCCACTGACAATTTGGTACTTCCCGTCTTTCTTTGTAAATGGCATATTGGCATATTTTTTTATGGAAATTATATATGGGGCATGGCATATCTACTAATTATTTTTTTCTGAGAACATGGTTGTTTACATGGTATTTGGTATTTGAATATGATTATGTTGTTCAGGATCGTCTTCAATCCTAAGTTCCTAACACAGTTTTCTTGACTATCAAACCAGGGCCCAATCTGACTTCCAATATCTCTCCACAATCAATTCAATTTTGTGTAATTATTAATAAAGCAATACGTGGGAACAACAATACCTTTACGTTTGGTTAGGTTGACTAACTAAATTAATTTATGCATAATTTTGTTTTTTCGGTGCATCCAACCCGTAAGCCTGTTGTGGCAGAGCAAATATTCTGCTACAATCAATGAAGTTTTGGTAAATATTGACCCATCATAACTCTGGACAGTGTTCTATATACAAGGAGTTGATTGGTACAGTATTTTGTCATTTCCAAAATTATTATGAATTTCTAAGATGAAAAATAATTTTTAAGGCTTAATAAAGTGACTTGTTGAGTGAATATTATATATAGGAAAGGGCAATCCTGACCACCAAAAGCTGGTACACACTTCAATGTAGTACTATCAATCCGTTTATATTAGATACATATTTTTGTCTCTTGTATAGCCTACAAGGGATGGGTTTTTCCTATGGTTTTAATATCTGCCATGTTGTAGATTACGAAAGGTCCAGATTTTGTGGAAAAGTGGGCCCTAGCGTCTTAATGCAAGGCTAGATAGGAACTCTCTAACCACAGTTAGGATCAAAGGCACAACTCAAGTACAGATACTGGTTCAGACTTGTAACAGTATTGAAATGCAATCCAAATTGTAAATACACAAGATCATAACAGTCCTGTAAACCCTCCCATAACATCCAATATGCATATGGAATAAACCTTCCAAAAGACACATGTGACAGCAACCCAAACAGTCCTACCACAGGCTTAAAACTATGGACAAAACTCCAGAAATAAAATATCAAACCACCAGCGAAGAGTTTAAGAAGATATTACCATTGATTGGAAGGAAAAATAGGGTAAATCAGTTTTCCAAAAATGAGCTTCAATTGATGGCTGTAGACTGAGATATGACAGGATAACAAAAATAGAAACTAAGTTCAAAATTAGAAGCTTAGTGTATATCCTTAGATTGAACCAGTGGAATTGCTCCAAGTTTGGGTCGATTGCAGGCCACATTAAAGGGTTTCTGTGGAAATATCTCTCAGTTTCTGTGGTTGGTTGCAGAGATACAGAAGCAGCAGCAGTGGCTTGGAGATATCTCCCGGATCTGGAGTCCGCAGGAATGGAGTTCATGCTTCTGTGAACCAGCAACTGTTACCAGCACTTGGAGGGCTTCAGTGATCAATCGATTGCCTCAGAACAGGCCTCGGTTGGCCTTATTTGAATCCAGAACGTAAAACAGAAAAGGGGGATAAAGGGGAATGGAGGAAAGAAGATAGAAGGGTCTCTCACCATGGAGCTCTCTCAGCAAACTGAATGTCACAGCCAACCATAAAGCTTAAATTCTTTTCTTCAATTCGTTGGGCTAGGTTGCCCACTTCCCTTTATTTAGAATAGAAGTATGGATTACAGAATAGAAAGTGTTTGCTACCAAATAGCTTACAACCAAAATAGAAACTTCCTATAAAATCTAGTTCTGATACATCAAAATAGAAACTTCTATTATAGAGAACAAAACAAAAATAGTAACAAACTGAAACTAGAAACTATCTAAGATTCTATTGCAATGAAATAAATATACTTTCTAAGACTGAAAAATAGAAACTAAACTATGGCAGCATTAGGATAGGGTTTTTCTCCACTTGATATCTCCAATGGACCCATGAGATCTTCTAAGAAAAGCATTCCCACACAAGGCAAATATGGGCTGTGAAACTGTTCATGTGAACAGTATCTTGAACAGTGTTTTGGTCTTTTTTTATTCGTATTTCAATCTACATCAGGTCTCCTCTTCATGTGTTACATTTTAGGCATGACAAAGTAGTCAACTTGGAAAAATAAGTCTTTGAAATTCCATATAAAGAGTAAAAAAATCGTTGAAAAGAAAAGATTGCTGAAAACACAAGGAAAGATGAAAGATGCCCTATCTTTCCAACGGTCGTTATTACAACGTCATCCTCCCACATGTCACAATTAGGTCATGTACAGGAGCTGTTCCTGTGTAGGCGCCCACACCCTCTTAGAACTACAACTTTTGCTTGGATGGTGGCTTTTCAATTAGGCCCTAGGGATAGAAGTTGGGAAATAGATGTTGCTTGTGTTAAAAGGCTGAGTAATATGCCTCCCATTTATTTTTATTGCAATTTTTTGTGGGTATAAGTTTTGGTGAGAGTGAATATGGCCTAGGGATTTGAGAGGTGTGGTTTTTCATTCTTTGGGGGTGTGGAAGGAGAGGAATAGAGGGGCGTTTGTAGATCACATGAGAACCTTCCCCAGAATTTGTGCTGATGTTAGTTTTTACCTATTTGGTGGGCTATGGCAAGTAAAGAGTTCAGAGGTGTTTTTAGAAAAGTTTTTTCTTTGAAATTTCCTTTCTTTGAGTGTTTTTAGGGATATGTATGATTGTTGCTTTTTTTGTTTTTTATTTTCTTTTTAAATTTATACATCTTTCTTACTTGAATGAATACAAATTTACTTGTTGCTGATAAAAGAAGAACTTATCATAGCATTGACCATGGTTGTTGAGGCACCTTTTAGGAATAAATGTTGGGAAATAAGACAAAATAATGGGAGACCCTTTGAAGGATTCGACATTATTATTTATTTGTGCAATTTTATTGTTCTTGCCTTTTGTCATGTAGTTTGCATTTGTTTAATTGTTTTCTGTTGCCTTATTATGCAGGCTTTGCAATCCCAATCCATACGAAGTACAGTTTTTCAATCTGTTTATAACTATTGGAAAGCGAAGGTTTGAATATACCCACAAACTCACAGGCATATGCTTATTTTATTTGTGCCCGTTTTAGTTAGCATTTATACTGATATGGGTTCAACTTGCCTCCTTACTCAAGATTAACTCAATAGAAGAAATGAGTTGGTTGTGAGTTTGCAAGGTTCAAGAGTTCGGTTTGGACCCTGGTCGGAACTGAAATATTATGGGTATCGACTGAAATTCGACCGACATTCTAAATGTTTTGACTTTTGACTGGCCATTTTGGTGGTCAAATGACCTTATTTGGGTAAAAACTTCAGGAAAATCCTAATTAGGCATTTCTAAACGTTTTATGAAAAACATGCTCAAATGTAGTTTGGCTTCGTACCCTAGGTCGATAATGTATGCCATACCTTGCTGTGTACTTTTTCAAATATAGCCTATTCTGCACATAATTTGGTATTAGATGTTTAGAACACACAAAATTTAATGAAAACTACTAAAATATGTGTTAGGAATGAAGAAAACCATTTAATATTACACAATCTCAAAGTGTTACTAGTACAAGTTTTTAAGTGTTACAAATAGTAAGGTACAAGTGTACATCCAATGTTAATACACCTCTACAAAACCGTTCCTCCAACTCTATGTTAGTACCACAAAAAGTTCCAGGGAGGCTCAATACCTTTGGGGAAAAAGGAATACATGGCATATCGTTGTTGTAGATGGGTTGTGGTAGTCCCCAACACTTTGTCCAACAAAGAATGTAGGTGATTTTGGCCAAAATACCAAATCTGGTTTTGTTTTTTTAAAGTTTTCCCTCTAAAAGGTGAAACCACTCGAAAGTCGCAAAGTGGATCGAAACTTTGTACCGAAACCGAGTGGAAACCGAAATTTTTGGTGAAATGCCGAAATTTCGGTTGAAACTCTGCTTTCCTACTGTAACACCCAATTTTTGTTTCGACCTTCGATGAAACCGAAATAATTCGTGAAATCTCGGTGGTTTCGACCGAGATTTTTAATTGTGAATTTGTTGCCAGGATCAGGAGTTTATCTTCTTTTTTTTTTTTGCAAGGGGAGAGTTTTTATGCACGGTTGTGCATGGTGCACGACCATGCACACATCTGTCAAATGGAGGGTGAGGGGGTGCACCGTAGACCCTCATCTCCCATCCTACGGCTGTGTGATGCATGGCCATGCACAAAACTTTTTTGCCTTTTTTTTAATATAGAATTATTTTACAATGGTGTTTTTAAAGCTTACTTTTCCCTCCTTTGTTTCCTTTTCCTTTCTAATACCTTTTCTCCTCTATATGTTGTTTATGGTTTTTGTGAGCACAATCAGTTTATATGAGTTCAATTCACTGTTTCTGCTGTAGCATAAATTCTTATGTGTGCTCTCATGCCTTTTCCCCACAGCGAGAACGGTGGCAAAAGCCTATTTTACGCCGCTTGCAGGTTTGTGCTGTTGCTTTCTACTACATATTTTTATGTTCTCAAAATATTTTAGTTTTGCAATGCACAAGCACGATTTGTGCATTGAAATGCTTAGGATTTCCTGTACCCTCAACTTTGAAGTGTTCTTAATTCCATATTTAGGGTAGGGATAGTTACCTGCCAAACATCATGTCTTGAGCTAATTATGGATGAGTTATCTAGACACATTTAGGATGAGTTCCTCTGTGTATGCTTTTTGCAAATGATATTATTTTGGTGTTTGAATCGTAAACAGGGATAAATGCTATATTAGAATTGTGTAAAAACACTTTAGAATCAGAACTCAGAAGGCTTTTAAGATAGGCCGGACAGAAACAGAATATATGCAACTTCAGTAAAAATAAGATTGAAATTGAATTGCTCTCCCATTTGGAAGCCAAGTTCGGCTAATTCTATGGCAGATGAGCCGTCAAAGAAGATGCTGTTTGGTCAGAGTGGATCTCAGGGATAGCGCTGCTTATTGGGGGTAATTATCGAGGTCTTGGTTGAATATTTATAATTCGTTGTTCTGGGACTCTGGGAGTAGTCTGGGTCATCATTATTTTATCGAAAATTACAGTCTGTAGTGCTTGTTCTTTTCCACTTCTCTTAGATTAAATTTTCATGTCAGACACCTAAAAAAGTGATAATTTTAGATACCTGGGTTCAATTGTAATTTGTAAATGGAGGAGGAGCTATTGGGAGATATCACACAGAATTAAAGTGGGGTGTATAAATTATAAAATGGAGAGGTGCTTTTGGAGTGTTGTGTGATCCATGCATTTCACTAAAACTTGAAGGAAAATTAGATATGATAGCTATAAGATCAGCAGTGTGCCAGTGATGTATGGAGCTGAATGTTGGGCAGTGAAGAAAGAAAATATAAATGAAATTGGTTCAGAAATGATGATGTTGAGGTGGATGAGTAGTAAAACTATAAAAGATGAGAAATAAACACTTTAGAGGCAATTTAGGAGTTGCTTCAATGCATAATAATCTGGGAAAAATTTGTATCAGGTGGCACCGTTCCATGTAATGTAGAACTTTGAGTGTGCTGCTGAGGAGTAATTTGATTCAGATTAGAGGAGCCAAAAGGGCATGGGATCAGCCTAAAATGACTTTATGAGAAAGGGTGAGAAAGATATGCATGGATTAGGTAGGACAACAAATATAGCTTAGAATAAAGCTAAACAGGATCCGTGTAGCTGACTCCATTTAGTTGGGATACAGCTTCGTGGAATTAAGTCGACATGTTGATTTATGAATTTGTTGGTGTCATTGGTGAGGGTCTACTCTTAGTAATTAAGAAATGCTTGAAGTACGATAAATCCTAACAGTTTCTCGTGATTAGATTTATGGTTAAGTTTGATTACTATTCGCTCTCTTGCGACGACGACAGCAACAACTCGGCTTTATGCCATTGGCTCTCTTGTGTTCCACTTAAACAATGTTACTTCCTGTTTGCTTCAGCTAATCTAAATCTGACCAATTCTTTTCTCTGTGTAGCCCCCTCCACCAGTTAATGATACAAATCCATACAATGTATTTAGACCAAGGGAGAAAGCCCACCGGCTCCACACAAGAAGGGTAGGTGGTTAAATTTGTATGGTTTTGTTTCCTTGTCTAATAGGAAATGTGAACTTTGCATCATGATATTCTCAATCAATCGATTACTATTTTAGTGATGCCAGAAGCAAAAATTAAAACTCTCATTACAAATCTTTCTGTTCTTGACTGTCAGATGCAAAGGAGGGAGAACAATGTTCAGTCATTTGAAAAGCTTCGCCAGGTAAAT
This sequence comes from Telopea speciosissima, assembly GCF_018873765.1. Taxonomy (NCBI): domain Eukaryota; kingdom Viridiplantae; phylum Streptophyta; class Magnoliopsida; order Proteales; family Proteaceae; genus Telopea; species Telopea speciosissima. Next base: position 63,915,288 of record NC_057924.1, on the reverse strand, counting down.
GCCATAATCCATTTGTATGTGGTATTTTATGCTGTCTGCATGTGTTTATATGAAGTCATTATGTTAGATCCTCATCTTCCTTAGTAGATATAAAATGTGTAATGCAAGGCTTGGAGCTTCATTGTTGCCTCATTAGGTTGGAAACTCTCAACTGTGGTCTTTGCCGATTGTTTCTGTTTTCTGCTGTCTGTTACAAGGATGAGAGAAGTTACTTGGATCTTCCTGAAAGTATTTTTTCAGCTTTTCTTCTTTTCCCCTGTGAGATCTTTAGCTGTTTACTTTTTCCACTGTTCTGTTTAGTTATCTGCCTTAATCATTTACCTTTCCCCCTGGTGCGGATCAATTAATGGATCTGCTGGTGGTGGGCCCGCTTAATAGATAGAGGGGGAAGATTCAGATCTGAGAAGAACTTTCAAGTAAGGTGCGGCAGGAAAGGGAGGAAAAAGGAGATTGCTAAGATGAAGGAGAAAGGAATAACCGTGAAGGAAGGAAGGGAGGAAAGAGAAGAGAGATCGGTAGTGAGGAGGGGGGGATGGGCAGGGTCACACACAACCTTATCCAAAAAAAAAAAAAAAAAAAGGAATTCTATTCCATTCCAAAAGCACATACCAGGGGGGGGTGAGTGGTTGGTTTCATATTGTTGGATTGTATGGGGCCAGAATGCCATGGGGGTATTCTGGACTTTTTACCTCTTTATTGCCCTTTATTATGCTTTCTAGTATGTAAGGGCAATTCGGTCCATCTAATGTTTTTGATCATTATAAATGTAAAGCTTGGTGTCAGTCTTAGACCATCCAAGCATTATTGTTCTTTAATGCTGATCTGTTAACAAGGCATCAGAGCAGGTTTTGAATTAGGGACCTTCCGTTCTTCCATTCTCGATTTCTTCTTCCCTCCTCCTTCTGTCTTGATCTCCTTTGTTCTTTATTCTCCCACTAGGGCAGCACTGATGAGGTGATCTACAGATCCAGTTGCTGCCCTCTATTACCTCATTCCATGCTGAGGAGTTTTGATCGATAGGGACAAGCAACCTGCCTGCAATATTTGGAGCTTCAAGTTTTTTGGATTGCTTCCATCTCAACTACAAGGAACCAATCTCCCTCATTGACGACCAAGAACGGCAGCAGGGTTTCTTATCTGGATAAGTTCCTATCTCCAATTGTATTGAAGAGCTCCTCTGATTGATTTTTCCAACAGAAACTGGGTTTTCTCAAAACTCTGACAATTATCGATCTTGGAGTTGTTGATTTCTATTGGTTCTGATTTTTTGAAGGGTGCTTCACTACTCATCAAGGCACACTCGACTACAGTTTCAGCCTCATCCATTCTGTTTTTTGGGCCAGTCTCCCCTATGTCGATTTCAGCAAAACAGGGTTTTTAAAAAACCCTGACAATATCGATGTAGGGTTTTAACTTGTCTGCTGCTGCTGATTTTTGGAGGCATATATCCTCATCCTAGAAGGACTCTCCTTCAATTTCTGGAGTTTATCTTGGACTTTTTATTAGGTTTCTCATCCCTACAATTTCTCTGCACTTATGGGTGACTCGGTCACTTCCACTGCTACTTTTTATCATGATGATGGCCATGGAAAATCAGAATACCACAATTTTCCTCCTAATTCTAACAAAGTGGATGGCTTAAACTACCTGCTGTGGTCTCGGTCTGCCTCCTTTGCCATTGCTGGTTGTGGCCTTACCGGCCGTATTGATGGCACCAGTGTTATGCCACTTGAACCTGGTCCTCTTCAAACTAGATGGCTTGCCAACAATGGGGTTCTCATGTCCTACTTGATTGGTTCTATGACTACAGACCTTGCACATGGGTTTCTTCTCCTTGATACGGCTTCTCAGATCTGGTTTGCTTGCAAGGAAACATACGGGCAGCTTGGCAATGATGCCCAAGTTTATGAACTCAGAAAGAAGGTCCTTCATACTACTCAGGGAGATTTGTTAGTCTCTAAATACTATGCTACTCTGCGCAGCCTCTGGCAATTGGACCACTTTTCTGATTTCCCCCTAATACAGCTGCTGACATTGCTGCCTGTAAGAAAAATGTGGACAAGATCAGGGTCTATGACTTCTTGGCAGGGTTGAATGTTGAGTATGACCAGATTCGTGTTCAAGTGTTGGGCCATTCTCCTTTTCCCCCACTTGAGCAACACTATGCCTTGGTCTCCTCTGAAGAAAACCGTTGGGCTGCTATGTTACTCCCTCCTATTATTGAGAGATCAACCCTACAGACTGCTGCCTTGGCTCCTACTGCCCCTGTTGGAAATCTATCTCTGGTAATTCTACCACAGGAACTATTACTTGTGAGCATTGTCACAAACCTTACCACACCAAAGAAAAATGTTGGAAACTTCATGGGAAACCAGCTGACTTTAAAGCTAAACAGGCTGCCAAGAAGAAGACAAAAAATAAGGCCAATCACTCTGAATCTGTTACTACAGCCCCGGCTACTGACATTGGTCTATCCCAGGATGATCTACAGGCATTCGTACGTGTGGTAAGGTCTTCCGCTGTTGCTGCCTCTACTACATCCTCTACTTCCAATTTTTCTGCTCCTTTAGGTTTAAGCTTTGCCCGGTCAGGTATTTCATTTGTTGGTCGTTGTGCTTCTATAGCTTCCCATCCTTGGATAATAGATTCTGGAGCTACGGATCACATGACTAGTTCCTCTAGCCTTTTCTATCGCTATTCTTCCACTATGGGGAAAGACAAGGTCAAGGTAGCCGATGGTTCCCTCTGCTCCATCTTTGGCAAGGGAATCATCAACTGCACGTTCTCTCTTATTTTGTTTTCTGTTTTGCACATTGCTACTAACGTTCTTTCTATTAGTAGTCTTACTCGCGATCTTAATTGCAAAGTAACTTTTTTCCCTTCTCATTGTGTTTTTCAAGATCTGGTGATAGGGAAGACGATTGGATGTGGTAAATTGCAAGGTGGATTGTAGCTGCTTGATGATGGTCGTCTTTCTCCACCCACTGCACCTCCTCCACTGCACCAGAACTCCTTCGTCTCTTTAAAACTTTACTAATGGCACTTTAGATTAGGTCACCCCCATTAGGAATGTTATCTTATTTATTTTCTGCTTTAGTAAAAGATTGTGATAAATCTGATTTCTTTTGTGAGGCTTGTGTTCTGGCTAAACAGACACGTTCAACTTATTTTATATTAAATAAAAGGAGTTCTTGTTTTCATTTGGTGCATTCTGATGTTGGGGCCCTAGTCGTAAAACTTCTCTTTCTGGTTATCATTGGTTTGTGTCTTTTATTTACTGTCATTCTAGGAACACTTGGGTATATCTTATGCATACAAAACATCAGTTTTTTTCATGTTTTCAGCATTTTCATAAGATGGTCCAAACTCAGTTCCAGGCTACTCTCAAAATTTTGAGAAGTGATAATGGAACTGAGTATAAAGAATCTCAATTTTAAAATACTTGGCTGATCATGACATTATTCACTATACTAGTTGTGTCGATACCCCAGCCCAGAATGGTGTGGCTGAAAGGAAGAACCGCCACTTCTTAGAAGTTGCTAGGGCCTTGATGTTTGCTCGACATGTTTCCTCCCAATATTGGGGGATGCTATTCTCATTGCCGCTTATCTCATTAATAGGTTACCTTCTAGAGTTCTTGACTCCCGTACTCCAGCTGAAATTTTACTTGGGAATTCATCCTTTGTGGTTTCTCCCAAAGTGTTTGGCTGTGTCTTATGCTAGAGATACTAAATCTCCAGGCAAACTTGAACCTCGTGGGTTATGGTGTAGTTTTTTTGGGTTATTCTCCAACCAAGAAAGGTTATAAGTGTTTCCATCCCCCTTCCCGTCTGCTGCCCAGCCTCTTGTGGCTACTGTCCAACCTACTTTGGCTGCTGTCCAGCCTCCTTTGACTGTTGCCCCTTCATCCGAGGGGAATCCTTTACAGGGAGAGACCATGGAAAATAGTTCTCTTTCTCTTTCCTTTTGTGCATTTGTATCTTTTCTTTATTTTGTTTCCATTCCTAAAAATTGGCAAGAAGCATCTACAGATGGAAAGTGGAAGGCAACAATGTTGGAAGAAATGAGAGCATTGAAAAAAAAGTTACGTGGGATCTTGTGGCTCTTCCTCCAGGGCAAAAACCAGTGGGATGTAAATTGGTGTTTGTGGTCAAACAGAAGGCAGATAGAACAATGGATCGATAAAAGGCATGTCTGGTTGCAAAGGGATTTACTCAGACATATGGAGTTGACTACTAGGAGACTTTCGCACTAGTAGTAAAACTCAATACTGTAAGAGTATTGTTTTCTTGTGCTGTGAATCTTGGATGGGATCTTTAGCAGTTGGATGTGAAGAATGCCTTCCTCCATGGAGGACTAGAGGAAGAGGTATATATGGACATTCCACCAGGCTTCTCTGATGGTACTACCAGGGGCAAGGTTTGTAAATTGAAGCGGGCTCTCTATGGGTTGAAGCAGTTACTTAGAGCTTCATTCGGTATATTTCACAAGGCTATGGTTTCTGTGGAATACAAGCAATGCAATGTAGATCATACCTTGTTCATCAAACGAGTTGGTGATAAGGTAACTATCCTCATATTCTATGTTGATGATATTGTAGTAACCGGAAATGTTGGTGATGAGATTAACCAATTGAAGCTTTTCCCTGGTCGTGAGTTTGAAATAAAGGATTTGGGAACCCTAAAATATTTTCTAGGGATAGAGGTTGCTCGATCTTCAAAGGGCATCTTTCTTTCTCAAAGAAAATATATCTTAGATCTATTGTCTGAGATTGGACTGTTAGGGTGTCATCCTTCATATACTCCCATGGAAGCTACTACAAGACTTAGGGAGAAAGAAGGTGAACCTGTTGGCAAAGGTCGTTATCAGCGATTAGTGGGCAAGTTGATTTGTCTCTCTTGTACACGACCAGACATAGCCATTTCCGTGAGTTTGGTAAGCCAGTTTATGCATGATCCTTATTCCTCTCATATGGAGGTAGTTCTTTGCATCTTGCGATATTGGAAGTCTGCTCCAGGAAAATGGATATACTTTTATCTTCCAGTAGTCATCTAAAAGTTGAAGTTTATACTGATGCTGATTGGGCCGACTCTACTGACAGAAAATCCATTTATGGATATTGTTCTTTTGTGGGTGGAAACCTTGTCACATGGCGTAGCAAGAAGCAAACTGTTGTGGCAAGGTCCAGTGTTGAAGCAGAGTTCGTGCCATGGCACAAGGAATCTGTGAACTTTAGTGGCTTAGAGGATTGTTGCAGCATATTGGTGTTGCTGTCCATCTTCCCATGATGCTATATTGTGATGATAAAGTGGCCATTAGCATTGCTCATAACCTTGTCCAACACGATCATACTAAGCATGTGGAGGTTGGTCGACATTTCATCAAGGAGAAGCTCAAAGCCGAACTTATCTGTGTTCCTTTTGTGAAGTCTGCTGATCAGATAACCGATGTATTCACTAAAGGGTTGAGTAACAAGGTGTTTCATCCTATTCTAGTCAAGTTGGGCATGTGTGATATTTATGCACCAACTTAAGGGGGAGTGTTGGATTGTCTGGGCTAGAATACCATGGGGGTATTCTGGACTTTTTTACCTCTTTGTTGCTCTTTATTATGCTTTCTAGTATGTTAGGACAATTCTGTCCATGTAATGTTTTGATCATTATAAATATAAAGCTTGGGGTGGATAAAAGGAAGTCTCCTAGATTAACTTATGGATAAAAGGAAATCTCCTAGATTAACTTAACTGCTAAGACTTTCCTAACTCGACAACTAACTCAAAGACTAACGACTTAGGAATAAAATATAAGATAATCCCTATCCAACTATGACCAACATGGGACAAGTAAAATGTGATAATAATTTTGTGTGCCCCCTACTATTGAGCCTCATAATTCAGCCCATTACAGTAAATAAACCCAATTAATCCCAACCCAGCCTAACCCAGTCTTGCTTATGAATTGGGCCTGCATTAACCCCCTTTTTGTGCTTGTGTCTATTTTCCTGATTGTTGATTACAGAATGGATTTAGCAATCAAATCAGATTCGATGGAATTGGCCGATTGGATTTGGTTAACCCCGATTCCGATTATTGCCAATTCTCAAAGCCCAATTTAGAATCGGCCATTAATGCACATAAATTTTCATTTTTGAGCATTTTTCCTTCTTTTTTTTTGGTGAATAAAAATTCAATACCAAAACCCCAAAGGGGAGGGGAAAAAGGGGAAGGGGAATACACAGGGAAAAGGTGGTGGGGAAGCTATACAAGCCATAAGGCCTAGGAGGCCGGGCTAGGGGACTGCAAAAGAGAAGAATCTATGCCCCAGGTAACAACAATATGCGTGTTCTTTAGGGAATCAGTAAGAGAGCCATGGGGAAGCATATGAAGCCTAGAGTTGACATCGAAAAAGATGCCTTTCCAAATCAAGTCAATATTTGGAGGTCCATCTTTGAAGATTCCGCTCCATCCAAATTTTGAGAGATGGCAGCCCCAAACACAAGCTTGCCGGCGATATCACAGATAGAGCTACCTGAAAAGGACATATCTAGCCATCGCCTCTCCCAAGCGAAAGATAGGAGACGTCTACTATGGGGCCAAATGGAATCTAGGGTTTTCTTCCAAATAGTGGAGGCTAGGGGGTAAGAAAAAAGAGGTGATCAACGTCCTCAACACCATTCTAGGAAAGTATACATGAAGGAGAGACAGGGGATGTGGCAGAGAAGGAGAAATGAATGTGTGGGGAGAAAAAGGTTAAGGGTTCGCTAGACATTGAAGGAGTGTTGAGGAATATGGCCTTTGAACCAAACTAAATTGTGCCAAGGGACTGAGGGGCCATGCAGTCTAACAAAGTTCCAAGCTGAGCTAGAGTTAAAAATTCTATTGGGGGAGGGAAGCCATATTACCACTACCACGACTTGCAGGTCGCCGTGCATCTTCCGCTAGCACCCTTAGCCACCGACGTTGTCTCCGCTCGCCACCACTGCGACCAGCCGGTCGTTGTTCCTTCTTCCCCGACTCCTTACGCCGCGACCTCGTAGGTCGCCATGCCTGTTTGTCGGTCCCTTTTGCCTGTGCTTCCGTAACTTGCCTAGGTCGCCGTGCCTTTTTTGTTGCCCTCTCTCTGGTTATCAAGTGATCGTCCACTCCCTTGGATACTATGGATGATGATCCTACTAGTGCTATGTCCATTGGTCCATCCTCCACAAGTACAACTGAGGGGCACTCACTTAGTCGCTGGAGTAACGTTGGGCATCATACTCTCCAACCTGGCCCCATCAATTAAAATGGTCAGAACTACCTTACCTGGTCCTGGGCATGTCTTCTCACACTCTGAGGACACAACTACTCTAGCCTCATTACAGGAGGCACTCCAAAGCTAACGGATCCTACTGCCGCCTCAACGTGGTTGTCTAATGATGTGCTGGTTATTTCCTTCCTGCTCAATTCGATGGTGCCCCTTGTTATTCTCAACTTTGTTTTCTTTAATTATGCCAAGGAGCTACGGGATGCAATTCGCCAGACCTATTCACAGGCAAGCAATTTTGCCCAAATCTATGAGATACGGCGTCAGGCTCGTATTACTACTCGAAAGGAGCTATTTCTTACTGCCTACTATTATGTTTTGACCACTTTCTTGCAACAATTAGACTTCTATCATCCCATTCGTATGGTCCACCCTGATGATGTTGGTACATTTCAAAAGGAAAGGGAGATGGAATGTGTGTATGACTTTCTGACAGGCCTGAATTCGGAATATGACCAAGCTCGGGTCCAGATATTAGGGCATGATACATTCCCTGCACTTCTTTAGACGTATAATTTGGTTCAGTCCGAAGAATACCGCCGGACTGTTATGATGCCTCACGTTGTTCCCGTTCGATCTGCCTTGGTTACTACACCATCTGCATCTGGCATTGTAGATCTCTCCAAGGTTCTTCCTTCTGCACGGGAACCCGTGAAGTCTGATAATTGTGGTTGCCCTTGTCACACATGAGAGACTTGTTGGAAGCTCCATTGGCATCCTAAGGGTGGGCGCCATCCTAAATAGGGCAGCATTCGTTCCCTTGCTCATCTCTCTAAAGCACCTGACACTTGCCTTGGGCCTTTTATTACGGAACACTTCTCCTTGGATTAGATGGTTGCCATCTAAAAATTGGTGACACAACTAACCACTGATTCTTCCTCTTCTCCCGTCTCCAACCTTGCTTAATTAGGTTATTTCCTTGTCTCTTCTACGAGTCCCTTTTGGTTGATTGACTCTGGTGCTATTGACCACATGACTAGTAACTTGGAGGTTTTCCGTACCTATTGTCCTTGCTTTGGCCGGGACGTGTTGCCGATGGGTCTATGTCCTCCATCTCCGGTGAAGGTTCAGTCTTGTGTTCATCACATCTTTCTCTTTCTTCTGTTTTACATGTCCCAAAAATATGTGCAAACTTATTATTCATTGACCGTTTAACCAGTGTGTTGAATTGTTTTGTTCACTTTTTTTCTACTCATTGCTTGTTTCAGGATGGGGGGGATGGGTACAACGATTTGGTAATGATCGGATACGTGATGGTGTCTATTACTTGGACTCTACCCCGACAGTACTACTTCCATCTTCAGCTCACACCCTCCGTTTGATAGCGCATTGACAAAGCTTCATTGGGACACCCTTCTTTTCATTTTTTACGTTCTATGTTTTCGGACTTAGTTAAAGTTTGTGGTTTGGAAAACACACTAGAAATTCTTATCCTGTTAGTGATGGTAAAAGTAATGTTCCCTTGTCCATTATTCATTATGATATATGGGGTCCTTCTAGGACTGTTGATTGTAATGGTTTTCGTTAGTTCATTACATTTATTGACAATTGCACACATCTCACATGGGTCTTCTACCTTCTACATAAAAAATCTGATGCATTTTCTTGCTTTTAATCTTTCCATTCTATGCTTCGCACTCAATTTAATGCCACTATTAGGGTTCTTAGAACTGATAATGGTATAAATATCCACTTTACTCATAATTCTTCCGCTTCGCGGGCTCTTCGGTGTATTTTCCTTGGTTATTCAGCCTATCAAAAGGGTTACAGCTATTATCGTCCTCCTTTTCGCCGTCTCTATGTCACTATGGATGTCACCTTCCATGAGTCTTAACCATATTTTACGACACCTCTTCAGGGGGAGAGTCTTGAGGAAGAGCTGCCGTTTCCAGCAGTCCCTATGGTTATTGATAGTCTTCCTATTCAGGTGGAGCTTAGGGGAGCCTATGATTAACAGTACCAGTGATGAGGGGGAGACATTGGTCACTTTGTTCCTGATCCGGAAATGATAACCTATACTTGGTGTAGATGCTAAAAAATGGTATCATGAACGACCAACCATTACCCACTGCGACGCCTCCACCATCGGGTAATATCTCTCCTACTTCTGATGATGTAACTAATCTTGCTAACCCTATGCTTGATGACCGTACCATTGCTATTAGAAAAGGCGTTTGTTCTTGTACCCAACATCCCATTTCGTAGTTTGTCTCTTATAAATCTTTATCTCCCTCCTATCGGGCCTTTGTTTCTTCCTTGTCTTCTGTGTCTATTCCACAGGACTGGAAAGAAGCCATCAAAGATCTGAAGTGAAAGGCTGCCATGTCAGAAGAAATGTAGGCCTTGTACAAAAATGGTACCTGGGAACTTGCCCCTCACCCTGAAGGGAAGAAGCTGGTTGGATGCTAGTGGGTGTTAACAATCAAGCAAAGGGATGATGGCACTATTGAGAGGTAAAAGGTAGGTTTGGTTTCCAAGGGCTTCACTCAAACCTATGAGATAGATTATCAAGAAACCTTTGCACCTGTGGAAAAAAATGAATTCTGTTAGGGCATTGTTGTCATGTGCTTCCAATCTGGGATTGAACCTTTAACAATTGGATGTCAGGAATGCCTTCTTAAATGGAGCTCTTGAAGAAGTCTACATGGATTTACCTCCAGGCTTTGCTTCCCCATCTACTACTGGCCGTGTTAGCAGATTGCAAAAGTCTTTTTATGGACTCAAACAATCTCCTAGGGCATTGTTTGGATATCAACAAAGCCAAGCTGATCATACCTTGTTTGTGAAGAAAAATGGTACCCAAATTACAACCCTCATTGTATATGTAGATGATATAGTGAGTACTAGGAACAACGATGTTGAAATCTCGGTTAACAAAGGATTTTGAAACAAAGGATCTAGGACCTCTTCAGTACTTTCTTGGGATTGAAGTTGCAAGGTCAAACAAGGGCATTTTCATTTTCCAACGGACCTACGTCTTGTAGCTTCTCGATGAAACAAGAATGCTAGGATGTAAGCATGCAGACTCCCCTATTGAGATTTATCACCAGCTGTGTAGTGCCATGGGTGATCTGGTTGACAGAGAATAGTACCAGAGGCTCGTTGGTGGGCTTATTTGCTTCTCTCATACTAGACCCGATATTGCCTATGTTGTGGGCATTGTTAGTCGGTTTCTCCATTATCCCAAGATGTCTCATCTTGATGCAGTGCACCGTATACGTATTTGAAGTCTGCCCCTGGGAAAGGTCTTCTCTTCTCTTCTAATGGGAACTTAAGGCTAGGGGCATTTACTGATGCCAATTGGACTGCGCCTGTTGATGATCGGATATCTAGTTCTGGTTATTGTTCTTTCCTTGGTGGTAACCTTGTTACATGGCGAAGCAAGAAACAATCAGTTATATTACAGTCTAGTGTTGAAGCAGAGTATCATGCCATGGTCCTAGAGATTTGTGAACTCATGTGGCTTAAGGGATTATTGAGTGATTTGGGAGTTACTTCTGAAGATCCTATGCGCTCTAGCATGATAGGACAAAACACGTTGAGATCGACATACACTTCATCAAAGAGAAGCTTGAGCAAGGAATCATCTGTGTACTTATTGTTAGTTCTGTTAATCAACTTGCTGATGTATTTACAAAGGGTTTGAATTGTATGGTGTTTCATCCACTGGTCTCCAAGGTGGGCATGTACGATATATTTGCACCAACTTGAGGGGGGAGTGTTGAGAACCGTAGGATTGGAATATTGGCACCTTACATTAGGTTACATTAAGGTTTTATTTTATTTCCCTTTTTCTTTTAAACCTTTTTTACCCTTTTAGGGTTGTAACTACATTATAAATAAAGTAGACCTTTGTCATTTATGAAGAGTCACATCATTCTCCCAACTCTGATTTTGAACTTTTTCCTTTAAGCTTTAAAGGGATACAACTATAGTTGTCAAAGCGGCAAGGCGACCTAAGGCGGTGGAGGTAGTGGTTTTTTTCTCCCCTTATTTTCTAATATTATTTAGTGTGCTACAATATTTACCTTATATCATAAAAAATCAACATTAAGCCACATCTAGTCATAAAAAATCAACATTAAGTTACATTAAGCAATAAAAAATTAATATTAAGCCGCATAAAGTCATAAAAATCAATATAGAACTAGAAGACAACGAAATTGAAGAAGCAAGCTATTGGAAGCTTGAAACAATCAAAACATACATTTAGTTTATACTGTTATTAGAAAATATAATCTTATCAATAAGTAATTAAATTACTGTCGATTTAGAAAAATGTTCTTGTTCTCTAGAAGTTTGATTGATCAAATGATTTTATTTTTACATGAGAATTTTTTGTATTAGGTAGAACACAAAACCAGCTTCAACAATCCAATATTGCTTAAATCTTATTTGTATTGAAGGAGTTATGTTCCGATCAAACCTTAGTGTGCGTGAATGCTGTCAAAATCACTCTGAATGCAAATATTTTTTAAATATCAAAACAATGAATATTTTACCAGTACTTTGGGTTTTTAGCAATATTTTTCCATATTAAGATTTATGGAATTTTTAAATTTGAGAAAAAACTCAGCATTAGAAAGTTGAAAATTTCACCTATCATAAAAAATCCTGTTTTTGTTCTTGAACCGGTGGGTTGACTTTTTATCATCTTGGAATTTTATTTTTTAACCATTTTTATGGGATTCAAATAAAGGGGGGGGGGTGTTTGCTTATTTATGAATAATATCCTAAGTAAATGATATTTGGCATAAATAAGTACCAGAACATGGTCCGATACTAATTAAACCAGTGCAAGGCGCCTTATATTGTGGCGGCAGTCGCCTAGGCCGCTAGAGATCCGCTGGACTCCTAAGTGGTGTCTAGGTAATGTAGTCCTAGGTAGGAGTAATCCCACTAGGAACCAGGGTAATAGGATCTCTTAACAAGGCTGGCCGATTGGGACAGCTTAGGCTAATTAGGGCAGAATTAGGGTTATGGTTAGGGTTTCGACTTAGGGTTTTATTTGGTAATGATGTGCAGAATTTTATGAGTCTAATGGTATAAGTTGGATCAAATTTGGTTGAGGTTGGAATTCTAGGGTTTTGGGTAGGATGCCTTATGAAAATGGACTGTTTGTAAGATCTAGGGTTTAGGGACAGATTTTAGGAAAGAGGTTTATAGGGTATTAATGGGCAGGTCTAGGGGGTGATTTTGGTATAAAGAAGTTAGGGTTTGGATGAGTTACAAAATTCTGCAGTTCTGGACAGAAGTGTGTTGCAGGTTTTAGGGTTCTAATGGATCTATGGATTAATGGAAGGGATGATAATAGGAGTAGATGGAGCTTAGGTTAGAGGATTAGAAGAAGAAGGTTAAATGCTGAATTAATAAACTACTTACTTGAAAGATTAAATCTTCAATGGTAGCAGCTTTAAAGAACTAGAAGAAGGACCTCCCGATCTACAAGATGCAAGGAGTCGATCGGAGTCCACCAATCCCTTCACCTTGATATTACCCACAAGGTAGCCTTGATATTACTCACAAGGTTCACTCAACAGAGCAGAGCAGCAGCTATGGCAGCAAACAAAAGCTTTTCATTAATCAAATTCGTGTACAATGCTGGCCTCCCTTACAAACTTATATAGAAGACTCAAAAATAGACTTAGACACTAAAAAGGAATGGCCTAACCTTATCCCTAACCTATTAGGCAACTTAAACTGACTAGGAAACTCAAATAGATTCAAAATAGAGTCCTAATGACTTAAAACAACTTAAACTACTTAAAATAAAGAAGATTCCCTAGTAGCCAATAGGATATAAGAACCTCTTAGCCAATAGGACCACTTCACTTAAATTAGACCAATTGAACCAATTGGATGCAACCAATTTAAACCGGTTCAATTAAAAACACAAAATAAAAACTAAGTATTGGGCTAATCCCGTATGCAACCTATATACCCCTATTTCAGGCCCACTAAAGTGGCCTAATACATAAAAAACCCTTGGGAACAAAGGCCCAACATATATATATCCCAACCCTACACTTATTCCCAATGAAACAAGCCCTATTTGATGATGAATCTGCATCACTAGGCTACGCCTTGACAACTATGGATACAACGATCACACAGAACTCCGGACGTACTTCTCAACTTCATCCATCCTATTTTAGTCCTCTGGGTAATGTTGTCTTCTATCTTGCCCGTCTTATTTACGATTGATCCCAAATATCTGAAGTGATTAATTTGCGGGACCTCCCTCTCACCAATATTCACGATCTCATTTTCTGTCTGAGAGTTGCTGAAGTTACACACCATATTTTTGGTTTTAGGTCTACTTATACCTAGACCTTTTAATTCCAAGGTTGATCTCCATAGTTCTACTTTCATTAATCCTTGCTTTTGTCTCTTCTGTCGATACAATATCATCAACAAAGATCATACACCAATGGGACCATCTTGTATGCCTCTGGTTAAGTCATCAATGATAAGTGCAAACATCGAATAACGTTGCCTGACTTCATTAAGTTTTTCTCTATAGAAAGCGATAGGGTGTCCACCTTGCATCAATACACCCCCCAAACCAATATGCGAGGCGTCAGTCGCCACCTCAAATACAAGGTCAAAGTCTGGTAAGTGTAATACCGGAGCCTCTGTCATCATCTTCTTGATAAGATCAAAGGCCTTTGCTCCATTCAAACTTACCCTTATGCTGCTTAGAACATTTGGTGATGGGTGCCATGATTGCACTAAATTTCCAAATGAAATGTCTGTAAAATGAAGCTAGACCGGAGAAGCTACGGACTTCAGTGAATGTCTTCGATGTAGACCAATCAGTAATACTCTTGATCTTGTCTGGATCAGCTTTGAAACCTCGTGAAGAGACAATATAACCAAGGAATATAACCTTGGGCAGCATGAAGGAGCATTTCTTGAGATTAATACTCAACTTCTCTATATGGAGCACTCTCAAAACTTGTTTTAAGTGGTCGATGTGGTCATCTAGATGCATGTTATAATCAAGATATCATCAAAATACACAACCAAAAATCTACCAATGAAAGGACGAAATTACAATTGATCCATTTTTTTTGGGTATCGCATCATTCTGATACATGTCATACCAATACGTATTGGTTAGTATCGGTGGATACGGTAGAATACTAAAAACATTGCAGTTTTAGTCATCCATAAATTTTGTTCCACGTTGCATGATGAAACTCATATTTTTATTATTTGACCCAAGTTCTTTTAGACTTTCTATAATTGTGATTGTACCCCACTGTTTTACCCTGACTAGGAACTCTAGGCATTACTAGAATCTGAGGGCACTGCTCTCTCTAATTTTGATTGTTGCTTTAAGAAGTATATATATATATATATATTTGATAAATAAAAAATTCATTAGCAAAAGGAGAAAGAGATACAAGGGCTCCCCTCAGAGAAGGGGGGGAGAAACGAAAAGAAAACAACAAAACAAAACCCTACCCATACTATAATGAGTGGGGGAGGTCCCTCGCCTTCGAGAAAAGGGGGGTGGGGGAGAAAAGAAAAGAAAAAACCGTACCCACACTATAACAAGTGGAGGAGGTACCAAGAGGCAACAATAAGCCTATTTCTGGGAGCCGGGTCCACAAATAACTTGTTTCTGACAACCAAGACAATAGTGTGCCAAATCTGCTGGAAAGATCTGGATTTGGAGGTCCATCTTTTGAGGTTGCGTGTCATCCAATTGTGATAAATAGCGGCTCCAAAAGAAAGCTTATCCACATGATCACAAACTGAGTTACCAGCAAAGGTCATGTCCTCCCAAACTCATTCGTGCTGGAATGGAAAAATCCTTCTTCTTTGGTGCCAACATCTAGAAAGGAGACCGTTCCAAATCATAGAGAACGGGCAGCCGAGGAAAAGGTGGCCGACGACATCATTGGCATTCCAACTAAGGTTATTTAAGAGGAGTGAGTATTTTGAAAAGGATTGTGTTGGGAAACAGTAAGAAAGGGTCTGCCACGTAGTGAAGCTGTGTCGGGGAATGTGGGTCTTGAACCAGACCAAGTTGCACCAAGAAACAAGTCCACGAGCTCGAATTAGATCCCAAGCTGACTTAGAGCTGAATAGCCCTAAAGAAGAGGCAGACCAAGAAACAATATCACTAGCACCTCTGGGCCTTTTGGGGATGTCCGATAGAGCAAACTAGAGAATAAACAGCTGGGTGGAGGAGGAGGGGGCGAGGAGTCCAGTCATCATGCTGAATAATGTCTGAAACAATATCCATCCTTTCATAACCTGGACTGTAAATAGCTCTGGCAACTACCAAATGGAGGACTCCCTGGGGGTGCCAATGGTCCAGCCATAATCTAGTGGAGGCACCATCATCAATCAGGACTTGATGACCTAATGTAGTCCTAGATAGGTAGGAGACCTATTCGGAGCCAGTTCAACCAGGATCTGATCTGAACCGGTCATCCGAATGGGTGAAACTTGAGTTTTAGGTCAAAATTAGGGTTAAAGTTAGGTTTAGGTTAGGGTTGTCTTATATGTAGGGAAGTCTAATGGTATAGGTTTTATGATGTTGAGTGAATGGAAGTAGGTTAGGTGAGTTGGGCAGCAAGATAAGGTTATTTGAGACAATTCCTAATGGAGGTAGGAGAAGGGGATTTTAGGGTTTAGGATGGTGGTGGTCTGATGAAACTTGGATCAAGTGTCAATAATGATGTGAGGGATGTATGCTGAAAGTTTGGTTTGAAACTGATAGATAGATTTGAAGTTATGGAGGAATCCTAGTTAGGGTAGGAGTGAGGGTATTATGGTAAATAGGGTATTGGAACTAGGGTTAAGAGATATGATTATGTTACTAATTTCAGAATTAACATGTCATGAAATCAACTACTTATTCTGAGCATGAAGTCAGAATCGAGTATGGTTGAAGGTCTGAAACTGTGCTTTAATGGAGGTAGGGGCAGAATGGGAAATATGAGAAATATACAAATCAGGCCACAGGAATTAGGTCAAATTTGAATCACTTCCCAAATTAGGGTTAATAGAGGTATGGTGAAAATCTGAGTTCAATCGGATGGCTGGTTTGGTAGATCTCAAAAATCACCTTGTATGTGACCTTCTCGAAGGAAGAAGAATAGTTGCAGAACTTCTTACTTGTTGCAGGTTTAATGGAGGGGGATGGAAGGCTGGTTTAATGATCTGATTGGATTGATGAGGAAGTTAGGTTTAGGTTATAGGATGAGAAGTAGAAGGGAATAACTGAAATTAAAATAGCTTACTGGTTTGAAGAGATCCCCAACAACAGTAGCTTGAGCAATTGTGAGAAAACCTCCCAATCTTCACGATGCAAGAAGTCGCAGTAGTCCTCGTACCCGTCCACCTTGATAAACTCACAAGGATGCAATCTCACAAGGAGCAGCAGCAATGGCAGTAAGCATAAAGTTAATTTTTATTAATCAAATTCGTATTCAATGTTGACCTCTCTTACAAGCTTATATAGAAGACTCGAAAATAGACTTAGACACTAAAAAGGAAAGGCCTAATCCTATCCCTAACTTGTTAGGTAACTTAAATTGATTAGGAAACTGAAATAGACTCAAAATAGAGTCCTAAATCCAGACCAACTAAACAACTAAAAAAGAAAAACTAATAAATCACTTAAATTGAGCCATTGGTTCAAACCAGCTTTGGGCCAGTTCAATTTAAAACATTAAAACATGAAAATAAACTAACTATAGGGCTAATCCCGTATGCAACTCAAGTACCCCAACTTTAGGCCCATAAAAGTGGCATATTGCATAAAAACCCTTGGGATCAAAGACCCAACATATATATACTTATACATTCCAACCCTAGACTTATTCCTAATAAAAGAAGCCCAATTTGGTGATAAATCTGCATCAACTCTCCCCAGCTTGAAAAAATTCGTCCTCAAATTTTGCAGTGATGAGGGGGAAACAACTTGTGACTAGTAGCTTTAACCATTCCCAAACAAAATTCTGGTGAGGCAGGGACATTAGGAATAAAATCTTCAAGGCGTGGAGCTCTCTCTTCGAAGGACCATGGTGGCATAACAAACTCTATGTGTTCCTTTTTTGAATCAACAACAACTGTGAATGTCTTGTCATTAGAGTCTTTAGTGTTAGCAACCTTCTCATCTAATGCTTGAGACACGGGCTCTACCTCTTCAAGAACAACATCTTGAAGGTCATTGTTCTCCCGTGGAATCACCTTTTCATTTCCTGCTGTATCATCATAAGGACTTAGGCTCTCTTGAATGAAACCCTTTTGGAGCAGCTCTCCGACTTGCTTCTTGAGCTCATCATGCTCTGTAGGACTCATTCTGTAGGTTGGTAGATTTGGTAAAATAGAACCAGGCACCAAACTAATTATATGTTGAATATTTCTCAGTGGGGGTAACTCGTTTGGCAGCTCCTTTGACATTTCATCAGAAAAATCATGCAATAACTCCTTGATGGGCTGTGCGAACTTGCCCTCATGCTGGGCAGCAACTTATTGTGTAACCACGGCTAGGATCAGACTTGAATCATGGCTGGTTTGCTCAAATTCCTTTTTTGGTACAGCTAAGACTTTACTTTCACAATCTATCCCCTTCTGGTTGGTGCACATAATTTGTCGTTTGTGCATCTCGGAGGGTAGATTAAGAGGATTTAGAATGATCTGCTGTCCCTTGTGTTGAAATACACAATGATTTTTTCTTCCATAAATAGCAGCATCGTTGTCATATAACTAGGGTCTTCCAAATAACACATTAGTCATTTGCATTGGGATGATGTCGCACCAAACCTCTTCAGCATAGTGTTGGAGTTGTAAAGGAACATAACACCTTTTATTTACTCGTAATTTGTTGCCATTCAGCAGAGCAACCTTGTAAGGTAGAGGATGCTTTTCACACTTTAGATTGGCCTTCTGCACATTTCTTTCAGAAACTACATTAACGCAACTGCCAATAATCTGAGCAGTGCGTTCTCCAACCTTCATATGAGTAAAGAATATGCAGCTACGTCGCCAATCTTCACCTTCAGTTGCAACCATCAATATACGTGCTACAACTTGTACTCCTCGGGTATTTTCATAATCTTCACCCAAGTCTTCATAATAATCAGCCCCATCATCACTATCATCTGGGGGGTAGGGCAAATAAACCCTGTTCATCTGGTGGAGGTGGAAGGGTTGGATTCAGTTTTGGAGTGCCATGCTGATCCATGGCTCTGATACCACTTAATGTAGTCCTAGATAGGTAGGAGACCTACTAGGGGCCAGTTCAACCAGGATTTGATCTGAACAGGTCATCCAAATGGGTGAAACTTGAGTTTTAGGTCAAAATTACGGTTAAAGTTAGGTTTAGGTTAGGGTTGTCTTATATATTAATGATGGACAGGTGTAGGGAAGTCTAATGGCACAGGTTTTATGATGTTTGAGTGAATGGAAGTAGGTTAGGTGAGTTGGGCAGCAAGTTAAGGTTTTGAGACAATTCCTAATGGAGGTAGGAGAAGGGGATTCTAGGGTTTAGGATGGTGAGGGTCTGATGAAACTTGGATTGACTGTCAATAATGATGTAAGGGATGTATGCTGAAAGTTTGGTTTGAAACTGATGGACAGATTTGAAGTTATGGAGGAATCCTAGTTAGGGTAGGAGTGAGGGTATTATGGTAAATAGGATATTGGAACTAGGGTTTGGAGATATGATAAGGTTACTAATTTCAGAATTAACATGTCATGAAATCAACTTCTTATTTTGAGCATGAAATCAGAATCAAGTATGGTTGAAAATCTGAAACTGTGCTTCAATGGAGGAAGGGGCAGAACGGGAAATATGAGAAATATTCAAATCAGGCCATAGGAATTAGGTCAAATTTGAATCACTTCCCAAATTAGGGTTAATAGAGGTATGATGAAAATATGAGTTCAATCAGATGGCTGGTTTGGTAGATCTAAAAAATCACCTTGTATGTGACCTCCTCGAAGGAAGAAGAATAGTTGCAGAATGAACTTACTTGTTGCAGGTTTAATGGAGGGGGATGGAAGGCTGGTTTAATGATCTGATTGGATCGATGGGTAAGATAGGTTTAGGTCAGAGAATGAGAAGTAGAAGGGAATAACTGAATTAAAATTGCTTATTGGTTTGAAGGGATCCCCAACAACAACGGCTTGAGCAATGGTTAGAAAACCTCCCGATCTTCACGATGCAAGGAGTCGCAGGAGTCCATGTACCCTTTCCACCTTGATAAACCCACAAAGATGCAATCTCACAAGGAGCAGCAGCAATGGCAGCAAGCATCAAGCTAATTTTTATTAATCAAATTCGTATTCAATGCTGGCCTCCCTTACAAACTTATATAGAAGACTCAAAAATAGACTTAAACACTAAAAAGGAAAGGCCTAACCCTATCCCTAACCTATTGGGTAACTTAAAATGACTAGGAAACTGAAATAAACTCAAAATAGAGTCCATAATCCGAAATCTTGCGAGATCTCGGGGAGATTCTCGGTTTTCCAATTTCCCGAGTCGAGATGGCCTACGAAACTTAAAATGTCAATATCTCTCCGAGATCTCTCCAAGATCTTGGTTTGACATAGGAAAATGCCCATCTAGGTCCTTTATATGAGTGCCAGAAGATCCAAGATCTCGGCGAGATCTCTCCAAGATCTTGGTTTGACATAGGAAAATGCCCATCTAGGTCCTTTATATGAGTGCGATCTCGAGATCTTGCTGGAAATTCTTGGTATACGACACCTATCTATGCCAGAACAAAGTAAATGAAAATTCATTTACTTAAGATATTATTCATAAATAAGCAAATACCCCCCAATTTGAATTCAATAAAAATAGTTAAAAAATCAAATTCCAAAAGGAAAAAAAGTCAACCCCCCAGTTCAAGAACAAAAACTGGATTTTTGACGATAGGTGTAATTTTCAACTTTCTAATGCTGGGGTTTTTCTCAAATCTAAAAATTCCATAAATCTTATTATGGTAAAGCATTGCTAAAAATCAAAAGTGCGGTAAAATATTCATTTGTTTTGATGTCCAAAAAATTATTTTCATTCAGAGCGATTTTGACAGCATTCGCGCACACCGAATTAAGTTTGACCGGTACATAACTCTTTCATTATAAATCAGATTTTACCAATCTTGGACTTATTGGAAAGCTATGTTTTGGAAGCTTTCCAACAAGTCCAAGATTGCTTAAATCTGATTTATATTGAAGGAGTTATTGCTTAAATGATATTAGGCATAAATAAGACTGTTTGTCCTGTGTCTGTCCTGGTTTCTAGAATAAGTAAGTGTCTGTCCTGCTTTCTCACTAACTGAAACTCCTATTTGGACTTTGTTTTTGCAAAATCTAATAATGCCATTGTGTTTAAATGGCCTAAAATAGGTTGTATACCAATTTTCAGATCCAAAAGAGGTCTAAAACCCACCGAGATGGGCTTCCGAGTCGGAAAAAAAAAATGGACAAACTCGCCGAGATGTCGGTCCAACTCGGTTTTTTACTGGGCCGAGATGGCTTCGAGACCCGAGTTTTCGAACCTTGATAGAGTCCTAATCCAGCCCAACTAAACAAGTAAGAGAAAAACTAATAAAATCACTTAAATTGAACCACTGGCCAAAACCAGCTGGTTCAATTTAAAACATTAAAAAACATGAAAATAAACTTACTATAGGGCTAATCCCGTATGCAACTCATGTACCCCGACTTTAGGCCCATAAAAGTGGCCTATTACATAAAAAACCCTTATATATATCCCAACCCTAGACTTATTCCTAATAAAAGAAGTCCAATTTGGTGATAAATCTGCATCATGACCCCATAAGCAAGAGGGTCTAAGCTTCAGAACCTTTCTTCAGACGCAAGAAGCATAAGAGATTAGGGGAGCAGTCCAGGTAGAGTCATTACAAAGGAGCCTAGAGTAGAACCCATCGACCCAGGTACTTTTCTTTTGGCATCTAGCTTCAAAATCAGCTTGAAAATACCAATAGAGTTGACATCTTTAATACTCCTTAGCCCAAGACCCCTCTCATCTTTAGGGAGGCGGACGAAGACCCAATTGATAGGGAGGATGAATTTGGAGCAATCAGTTCCTATCCAGAGAAAGGAACACATGAGAGGTCCAAGCTTTACAATAACAGACTGAGGTACTCCGAAAATGACAGACCAATATATATATATATCAAAGGACAAATCTAATCAATTCAAGGCGGCCAACATAAGATACAAGTGTACCCTTCTAAAGCTGGGGTCTCTTACGCATAGGGTCCAACATGGGAGTGTAATAGTGGGTAGTCAGTCTGGATGGGATCAGGGGCAAACCAAGATATTTGACTGGCAAATGGTCTAAAGAAAACCCAGTCAACTTCTTCAAACAAGCCTTATCATCCTCTGGAACCCCAGCAAGAGCATGAGGGATTTGGAAAGGTTGATTTGGAGACTCGATATACACCAAAAGGGGATCAGCCTTAAAGAAGATCATGAGGTCGTTAGCAAAGGGCAAATGGGAGAGCCCTAGGGCCTTACATTTGGGAAGGAGAATAATAAACTGCTGGTTCAAACTGGATTGGATACTTCGAGAAAGGATTCAAGGTTCTGAAATTTGTTATAGAGGAAGCACCTTCTTTCTTGGGGATGAGGCAAAGGAAAGTGTGGTTAATCCCTTTAATCTGACCGGGATTATAGAAGAAATTATGTAGGGCCTTGATCAAATCCTCTTTGATAGTGTACCAAGTGGAAGAAAAAAACCTCATACTGAAACTCTGTAGCCTTGTGAGAGTGGACAACAGTGAGGATTTCTTCCTCAGAGGGGATAGCCTAGGAATCTTTCCTCTTGGGGAAAATTAAAGAATGAAGGTTCAAAAGGAGAACTTTCTCTTCATCAGCCAGAGTGGCTTTATGAATATCAAAATGGAGTTTCAATTGGATATCAAAAAGCTTGGCCCTGCATTCTGAAAGCGAGGAGGAAATATTCCCAAAAAGAAGAGTTTCATGCTTTAAACGCACATTTAACATTTCAGAGATTTTTGGCCAAGGAGATAAAGGCGGTGGAATGAAGTAGAACAGGCTTGGCTAAGGTTTTAGAGACTATGGAGAGGAAATCAGGGTGAGAGGACCACATGTCAAAGTATTTGAAAGGTTTAGCGCCAAAGAATATTTAAGGTTGGATAAAAATAGTGATGGGGCTATGGTTTGAGATACCAGCAGGATCAAAGGTAGCATGAAAGATGGAAAGGAGGTTAACCATATCTCATTTATCAAAACCCTGTCAAGCTTGCAAGAATTCATGGAGTTGCCACTTCTTCTTTTGTGCCAGGAGAATTTCATACTAGATCATCTCAGATCATTTATTCCTATATCTTCAAGGCACTCATTAAAGGAATCAATTCAAGAATCAACAAGATGATTAGCACCCTGTTTTTATGGCCAAACCAGATTATGTTGAAATCACCCTCAATGCTTAAGGAAGAGATCCAACCCGGAGAGCAATGTGCCAAAGGTCAGCCCAAAGCGAGGTTCTCTTAGAAGGGCAATTAGAGGCATAGACAATAGTGAAGAGAAAAAAAGAGTTCCTATTGATATATAAAATTTTGAAGTGAAGCAACTGAGAAGAGGAGAACAACAGTTGGAGATGGAGAATAGATGGGTCCCGGAGGCACGAAAGGTGGCCATTGGGCAATAGAGGAGAATATATGGGGGCATTCGGCTCTTCATTTCTGATTTCAGTAAGACAACAAGAAACAGTATGTAGAGATTTGATGCGAGAGCGAACTTTGGACTGTTTGGACGAGGAATTGGGGCCTCAGGTATTCCATATCACGCAATGATTCATCAAATATTCAGGGAGTGGTGCATCGAAGGATCCAAAGAGCAGGGACGAGGGGGGATGCTGTTGGAAAATAGTAAGGGTACTAGTGCAACGACAACGACATTGAGAGTAGGTTGCTGATGGAGTGAGAGGGTGGAAGTGGGTAGCGTTGGAGGGGGGAGGGTCCCATGGAGTCAAAAGAGATGTAGGTTAAAGGCTTCTGTGTGGAACAGGACAGAGGTAAGGGTGGAGTAGTGATGTTGTTGGTAGTAGCAGGAGGGTTGTTGGTGGTATGGGTCGGATGGATAGAACCAACTACCAATGAGGAAATTGGTCTCTCTGGGTGACTAGGGGAGACAAGGTACGGTGGGTCGGCTCATGGCAATGGGTGTGGAATAGAGTTGGCTTGGGCTGGGGGGTTAGTTTGTGGCAGGGGGTTGAGTTGAGATGGATTGGGCTAAGGGATTGGCTCAGTAAAAAGAGAGTGAGGGTGGTTAGCGGGGGTGGTATTGGGATGGACATGGGCGTGTGATGAGCCCAACACGAGTGGCGATAGCGAGTTGGTGAGGTGGTAGCAAGTCGGAATCGCTAGGGGGGCAAGGGAGGGGTAAAAAGGGGGAGGACAGAGTTGGAGGATGTTCTTGAAGAGGAGGGGTAAACCTGCTGGGGTTTTTCAATGCGGATTCAAAAGGAGGGTATGAAGTGGTTTGTTGCAGCGATAGGATGGAAGGTTGATGTTCAACGGGCAAGAAGGATAGAGAGCTATGGTAGAGTTGACAGGTTCATCGATAGAAGTGACATACTTGTCATTGTTAGAGTACAGAGCCAGAAACCTATTGTTACCTTTGGTGGCTGCTGAGTTATGGACGGTAGAGAGGGATTTTCTGGTTCTTGACTATGGGGGGAGCCAGAGAGGGGTCACGCCAACGATGAGTAGGCCCTTAGCAATGAAGGCGTCTACTCCGACTAGGGGAGCAGTCCGCAATGGTAAGATTTGAGCTAGGGAGGGAGATGGTGGGACAAGGGGTAAGAGAGAAGAGATGGATTTTTTCTGGCCATAGGTAGGGTTGCATGAGGTGGCGAGATGGTCGGTGGTGGATGCTGAATGAGAGAGAGGTTCGATGGCGGCATCAGGACCAAGGGGATGTTTGATTGTGGCTGCTGGTCGAGATGGGGGGTTTGGTGGTGGCTGTTTGTAGAGAGGGGGTATGATGGTGGTAGCAGGACACGGGCATTTCTCAGAGAGATTACCAAAGACTTTACACTTCAAGCTGTGGGGCGGAGTACATTCATAGCAGACTTGTTGGTTGAAAGAAAATCCTTTATAATCAGCCACCATGATGAAGGATGGTGGAGGGTCTTCAGCAGAAATCTCTACGCATATCCGGGCAAAAGCAAGACGGTCCATCTTCTTGGTCCTTCCATCGGAATACAGGGGCCTCCCCAAGATTGAGCCAACAATACTTGGACTATCCTCACACCAGAAGTGGAGCGGAAGGCCCGGTAGAGATGTCCAAAGAGGGATGGTGTTCAGGTCGACACGGTTTATTTGCAGTTCACGATCCCATTGTGTAACAGAATTGGTTTCTGGCCAACATTCCAAGGCCCTCCTTCCAGGGCACGAACCTTGTCAAGTTCTTTTGAGAATTTTAAAATTTAAAAAATTCATTATCCTGAGGCTTATCAAGAATTATAGACATTAATAGAATCTGAAAGCACTAATCCCATTTGAAGTATTTTATATGGCATGCTAACATATATACAAGATGGTTGTTGAATACGCTGATTGTCTGAAGTGGGAGGGAAATAGTGTTTAAAAAGCCTAAAGCATAGAAGGGTATAATAATCAATGACTCAGTTGAGCAATATAATGACTAAGAAATTGTGAATCCATCATCTCTCTATTCCCCCCCTCCCCCTCTTCTCCGGTAGAACTTTGGAGGACCTGTAATTTTGAGTGATTGGTAACAAGTAATGAATTGGGGAACTTAAATGTCTAAAAGTTTGACTACTTTCTTTGTGCCAGTGCCATCCTTCTACTGGTCACCATGCTAGTTTTCTTATAACTAATACTAACCATTCTTTCCGTATTTAATGAGACAATGACCTAACTTTGGGTTCAACTCATTTAATAAATAATTTGCATTGGGTTGTATAGAATTAGGTAGGTGTATTGGGAGGTAGTAAAGTTGAAGAATTAACGATAATTAGAAATCTCATCCCTAGTGGGAATTCTGCTTCAAATTTCTTCCTGCTTTTCTGTTGGATTTCAGATATCACTATTGACTCCTTGAAGTCTGCTGTCATAATAAGGGCATTCTCCTTTTTAATACTCCTAATTTGTTTTCTGAAGAAGATATACTAGTACGTTTCTAAATATGTTAGTTCATAAGTTCTACCAAATATGGATAGACTTGAATTGTTTATTAATTATACAGGCACTCTTTATTGCTCCCGCTCCCGCTCCCTGATAATTCTTATAACAGTAGGTTCCCTGCTTTTGCTTCTACGCTCGCTATCACATCTGCTATGAAGCTTTAAAAGGCTTCTCAGATGGTGGAATTTTTGCCACTTCCATTTCTTTTAGTACCCCTTGGCATTTATGGCTATCCGCATCAAAGAATTTTCCTCTCAGACGGATCTACAAACTGCCCGCTTATATAACCTCTTACATGCCAAGCCAATAGCGGGTAGAAGGGGTCCCACATATTTGAATAGAGAGAGGGAGGTACACATTGACAGTGTGTACTTCGTTTCCCCTTATCAATATTATTCTCATTTTTTTTAAATCATTCTTCAGGTCAGACGCAATTTGGATCAAGCCAAAACTGTACTGGAGGCTTTGATTAAGGTATCGAATTGTTGACGAAGTTTATAACTTCCAAATTGTTCTGTTGTTTTGAGGTTATAAACATTCCTAGTTACTGCTACAGCGTATGGATGGTTACCCAATAACACAATTTCTTGCAGAGGGAAGAGAAGAAAAGAGAGGTCATGGAAAGTGAAGTCAGCCTTCAACGAATACAAATCAAGTACAAGGTGTGCATTTAATGTCATGTTTCATCTGCTTTAGTCGGACTAGCATTTCCTCAAAAGGAATGGATCCAGTACTTTAATGTCATGCAGATTAAAACTCTGCCTTTGTCATCCTAGTAAAATTGTTGAAAGAGTTGATTTGTTAAACTTTTTATTTTATCTTTGGAATTTCTGTAGCATAACTTATCCATATTTATTGATTGTTTGATTCTGTAAATTGTAATGGATTTTCAGCATGAGACTCAGCTGGTTGAAGATGGCTTGGCCCTGCCAGGCTTCCCACCAATGTCTTGCAAATTTGGTTCGAGCGAGGATGATTTTGCGGACTCGGATGACATGGCTAATAGCCGCACACGTATGAGACCATCTGCAGCACAGAGTACACCTTTCACAGACTCCAAGCTGATGATTCTCCCAACAGGGCGTGTGAACCGAGAATTGAGACGACGACATCCACCACATGGATGGTTCCACAAAAGGGTATACAATTTTAACCTTGCTAAATTAGGATACCTAGCTGATTCCCTATCCCCTCAAACTAGCAAGTGAAGATAAGATGAAGAGTTAATAATATTGGCTTGCTGCCAAACTGGCAATCCCTTGTTTGAATGAGTAAACGACACTGCATTTGTTTCTTTTGAGTACCGATGTCCACCCCCTTCTTTTAAGTATTCAGAAATTTTGGAATGTGACCAATATAGCCGTGATCGTGTTTGGCACATAATGCATTGTCTGACAAACTGCCGGATTGATGCAGGATCCACTTGAGCCAGTATTGTTGTTCACAAGACCTTTGTATCCAGAAAAGTTGGCTGCAGCAAGAATACTACCTCCACCAAGTCCTCCAACTGAAAATGGCGAATCCATACCACCATATCATCTCCGTGGAAGGATTGGCCGAGGAGGACGCATCATATTTGATCGATGGAATCCTCTATTGCAATCACCACTTGGCTAGATAACTCTTAATATGTGCCACCAGATCCCAGGCCTCCATATGGTTGAATTAGATTTGCACATTTACTTCGACTCTGGTGAATCCGAACTTGGTGAGTCCCACTGGAACAAGAAGTTGGCAAAGACCATCATGTTCCCTCTATCAGGCATACTGTGGAAGCAAGGGTTTAAGATATTCTAGGCCCGGTTCAGGCATTCATTTGCAAGCTGGAAGACCACAACCACGACCTAGCAGGTGGAAATGGATGTATCTTGGCGTGTCTTGTTCAGGCATCTGGGTAGTTCAAAGAGTCTTCGTTGCTTTTGCATGTTATTTATGGCCTGCCTGACCTGCCTTAGCCCAGTGGCATGGTTATTGTACAATTATTCTTTTCTTGACTTACCTTTCTGATTAAATCATCGTTGCCTCCCAAAAGGAATAGCTCTCTTCTCCCTCAACCCCCACAATCCAGGTCACACTTTACTAATGTGTCAAGCTTCAGACATGGAAGAATGAATTAGTAATGAGTGCCATATTTGGTGCCATGTCAAATCCAGTTTGACACGCCACCATTGTCTCAAATGTCTGGTTCACCAATTGTGGGGCTTTCTTTGTGGCTTTTTAAGGATTCCTATTAGGTTCACTTCCAGTGGTTTTAAAAAACATGATACATAGAGATGTAAAATTGGACTGGAGCTCCATCCTCAGACATTGTGAATGTGGAATGAATGAATATTATTCGCATTGGGAAATATCTCATTAACAGCTTTCAGAAGCCTTTTGGCAGTCTTCATTTCTAAGAAGAGGTGATGAATGTTGGAGTGATCCAGAAGATGAAAATAATTTCCTAAAATGCTGAAACAGGGAATTTTGGTTGATTTTTTTGGCCATCAATTAGAAGCTGGATTGTGGTAGTTATGAGGTGGTTTAGAATATCTGTACCGAACATATGAGCAATAAAATAAAGTTTAAATACATGTACCCCCTAGAATGCACCCAATATTTTTCGTACCCCTTAAGCTGCTCAATATTCTATGTACCACCCCTCAATATTTCACGTACCACCCTTGCTTTACATTTCAAATGTCATTTAAGTCTACATCAGGTATTAAATATTAAAAAATGATCAAAGTATCATTTCTTCTATCTTTTCTAAAGTCTCTTTTCTAAAATCTAAAAAGACTTAATTGCTCTGATCTATTTGCTAAAATTGAAAATGATCAAAATGCCTTCATCTTCCCCAAATCATTATTTTCTTTTAAATACCCACCACCACTCACCATTAACACCATCACCATCCTGAAGCCCCATCTCCAGCACCACCACAATACAATATAATGAACCACTCACCATCTCACACACACTCTGTGTTTTCTGCAACTGAGAGACAGAGAGAGAACGTCGATAAATAGTTCAATGGTGTCACCAGTACTACCATGGAAGACGAAGATCGTCCTCACCATCCTCTCCGCAGTTACAGATACCGTGTGTCACCTTAACGACAACATCAACCGCCGTTTGCTCAAGTTCTTAGAAGTCAAAGCCCTTGCCAACAACAAACCCATAAGAGGTGTCAAAACCTCCGACGTCACCGTCGACGCAAACCGAAATC
The DNA here is from genome assembly GCF_018873765.1 of Telopea speciosissima. NCBI lineage: Eukaryota > Viridiplantae > Streptophyta > Magnoliopsida > Proteales > Proteaceae > Telopea > Telopea speciosissima. The sequence goes on along the minus strand of NC_057924.1, from coordinate 63,886,600 downwards.
TCAGGTTTCGCCTCTTCACCCCAACCGAGACCACCAAAGGTGACGTTATTCTTCTCCCCGTCATCATCTTCTTCCACGGCGGAGAATTCTCTCTTCTCACAACCGATTCCAAACTATGACGAAGTCTGTCGTCAATCCGCCATTAAATTCCAAGCCGTCATTGTCTTTGTCAATTACCGTCTCACACCAGAGCACCGATTTCCTTGACAAAACCAATTTCGACAAATTTGGTTTCCCGGCACATGCCGATCTCTCCAAGTACTTCCTCGCCGGCGAATGAATCGACTGGGGTTTCTAAGATGGACCAAGACTAAGAAAGTTAGGTTTATTCTTTCGGATCTCAATCAAACAACTGATTGGTGAGAGAGAGAGTACCTTTGTCGGTGCTTCCCATTGCTGCAATTGAGAGATTGGATCTATTCTAAAAGCTACTGCTTGTGAGCACTCACCGTCGTTGTCATGAAAATAGGGGCAGGGAAGCTCGCTATAAACACCTCTTTTAAAATAAGGGCAAGGGCGCTTACTATATTTGGTCTTGGTGTTCCTTGTTGGAGGAGTTGGAGGTGGGGCTTCACGATGGTGATGGCGTTAATGGTGGGTGGCGGAGGTGGAGGTGGTGGGTATTTAAAAGAAGACGATGATTTGGGGAAGATGAGGGTATTTTGATCTCTTCCAATTTTAGCGAATAGGTGAAGGCGTCTTTTTAGATTTTAGAAAAGATAGAAGAAAGAGTAATTTGATCATTTTTTAGTATTTAATATCTGATGTGAATTTAAATGGCATTTGAGATGTAAAACAAGGGTGATATGTGAAATATTGAGGGGTGATACATGAAATATTGAATTGTTTAAAAGGTACGACGAATATTGGATGCATTATAGAGAGGTACGTGTACTTTACCCTAAAATAAAAAGTGCTATATGTTTTCTTAGACGCTTGGCACAAATGTACTGGGCACAAAGCAAAATTAAGCTTTAACAATCTCTTACTCCAACAGACCACACCAGTGCTTGAACGATCGAGACAATGCAAGTCGATACATAAAGAGTTTTTTTATTTATATTTTATAAATACATACATACTGGTAATAAAAGTGGAAACGGCTCCTAGGGAACCCCACAAGGCTACAACTTAGTTCAAGATTTAGAAGGCAGGCAGGCTATGTGGCTAACTGGTGCCAGTGACACCGAGGTCTTGTTTGTTTTCATCTTTACCAGCATCAAAGACAGGCCCACCTTTGCCGGCAGCGTCTTTGACCTTGTCTTGAAGCTTCTCTACCTGAATTCCTCCGACATCCTCGGTGGATCGGGGATCAGTCCTCGTCTTGTTCTCACCTCCTTCCGCCGATTCGTATGTCGTCGCAGTCAGCGACTCTTTGGGTTGGGAACCTTGCGCTCCGGACATTCTATCCTCTCCTCTTTCCTCCTCCCCACAGACCGCCTCCTTAGGTTCTAAAATCTGAAAATGACGGATTTAGTTAGATTCTGCTCCCTTTGCTTGAGATTTTTAAACCAATTAAGCAGCAGCTGCAAATGTGCAGCCAAATATAAATAGCAGAAACAACTAAGAGAGCGACCCACACATGTCCACGTCCATATCTGATTCAGAAGCTTACCGCACGGCCACGTGTTAGTCCCTACGAGCACACTGGTCAGCCATGCCCTCTTTCCGGATTTGGCTCCTGTCCAGCCGTGGCGGGAGCTGGACCGTCCAGCACCCCCTTAAGATGTTGCCATCTGGACTGGAGAACATCCAACGGCCTTAATCTATACTACTAGGTTGAACCCATTTGGCTCCCCTTTGTCCTCTCTCGCCCGACCATAATGACGAACCCGATCCAATGGACTATAGATTTTGAAACAAACCCTCCCATGCCCCTCTTGCGTCTTCCCCCCTTTCTGGTTTCTCATTTTTTTTGCTCTTGAACTCGCGACGAACCCTAGCAACGACGAACGTCGAACTTCGAAGTCGAACCAGATAATGTGAGTCTGGATCTCCCCTCTTCTTCTCTCCTTCTCTCTCTTACATATTCGTTCTGAAACCCTAATCAGGGGAATTTCATTGTTGGTACAAGGGATTTACTCATCTTATTCAAGGGATTTGAGCACGACAAGGCTAATCTGGTAACCAGGCTAACCTGGAACTTCGTTGTTGTCCTTTCTAATGGGCACTACAGGCTTTTCTCTCTCAGTCTCCACCCTTACAGAGTCTCTTCGTTTATTCTTTGTCAATCAAATCTGTAATTAGTTCATTACTGCCCAAATCTCTAGATACTCTTCTTTTTTAGTATGTGAGGTTCTTTAGCCACTTTTACTTCTATTCGATCCTGAAATTGGCCATCTTTTATTTATTGGGTTCTAGTTCTAGCTCTTGTAATTTTTTTTTTTTCCTTCTGAATATTATCAACTCTTTTTGTTTTTGATGGAATTTTGTTGTTTTAAATCAGTATAAGAAGCTGTTGTTGTTTTTCTTGCTTAAATGAGATTAATACTTCAGAACCAAATTTTGTTCCACCTGTTTATTGTTGAGTTTAATTAGGTGTCTGTGAAACACCCATTTGGGAATTTGCTTGAATTGATGAATCCGGGGTTTCATAAATCTGCTCTTCTCCGTACATTTCCCTTATTTGAATTCGTTTCAATTTGTGGGTAACAATGGGAATGGACAGAACCAGAAGCCTTCGAATTGGAAAACTAGGACCTGTAACAAGTGGGAGACGACTGGGTACTGCCTATTTGGAAGCAAGAAATCTTGGAGTATGGTAGGGGACACCTTATCTTCCCTGCTAAGAAATGGTATGGGAGGTTGGAGATAGTTCAAGATATCATTAGACCCACTTGTCACAGAGAACATTGCTCCCTTCCTCGGTCCCATTTTCCCCCATTAAGCTCATGTAACTTCTGCTTTGCTCGAAGTAGTTAATCTGCTCCCTTAGTGGAACTCTTCCTATCTGTGAGTGTAATTAATTATATAATGACTTGGCCTAATTTTTGCAATATTGCAGCTCTTTTTCTTTTTCCCCCTTTACTAGAATTTATATGGTTTCTATTTATAAGTCAAAATTAAAGTTGAAATAAAATAACATTTCTTTATACATGTTTCTATCCCTCTCATCTTAATTGCATTATTATTTTTTCTTGTGCAAGGACAATGAAATGCAGGTAGGGAATTAGTGGAATGTTAAGTTGGCAGGGGAATCTGAAGTTTATATATTATCTAAATTGGGTATGTTGCTGAATAGGTTTACTTTCCATCTCCCCTTTTTTTTATTTTATTTATTTAGGAATGCATTAGATAGTAAATAGAAAGATAAGAATTTATTAATCATATTGTAACTGCATTCATTAATCATAATTTTGAGTTTCATGATAATTGCTTTTATAATTGAACTAACTCTAGCTTTTAATTCCAGGCTGAAAGCACGTCAAAGAAATGGAATGTCAAAAGAGAGGAAGAAATTAAAGAGAAACCTATCATTAAAGAGCTTTCCAAGAGATTAGGTGCAAGGGCATCCAGCTGTTTCATGCATAATTAATGAGAAACCTATCATCAGTATATCACTTGTTATGGCTGTATTTACAGGTTATCAAAGGGAACATTTGAAAAATATGTCAAGAAATTAAACTTGGTTCTTACCCTTTGTGTGTATGTGTAGATTTGTGTCTGTATTTCTGTATTTTGATGAGCTAATGCATGCTTCCTAATTGATTGACCAATTGGTCCAAGATGAGATGATATAAAAGATAGCTCGGTACGACTAAAATTTGGTTTGTTTAGAGAGAGAGAGAGAGAGAGGGGGGGGGGGGGGGAAGCATTTCCAGAAAACAATAAACATCATTTGTAACTACAGACCTACTTTACAAAGACATCCTAAAATAAAGTATGTAAAAATAAAAGAAACGATGACGTGATTCTACACATACATCAATAAGTGATGAATGACTGAAGCCGAAATCCTCTCAAGAATATATATCAATTTCCTCATTAGATCAATGTCCTAACAAGCAACCGATTCTTATTTTATTGGCCCTCAACCTTGTTCTTATCTACCTTCAGATCCTTCTTCTGCAAGTCAAAATCATCTCCCTCGGTTGAGACACCTCGAGCTACATTGGTAGATTCAGGACCATTTGTAGCCACCGGAGATTTTTCAACTTCTGAATCCTTGCCCGCAGTCTTTCCCCCCTCAGAAACAGATAGTCCAGAACTACTGTCACTCTTAATTGTTTGAAGGGAGTCACCTTCAGCATCCATATTTGGATGTGCTTCCACCATTGCTACATCCGGCACCGCATGCCGCTGCTGGATTGGAACAGCATCACTAATAACACTTCCAGTTCTCTGCCTCTCCCTATAAAGATCCTCCTCAGGCTCATCCTCATGCATGTTGGTGCCAACACTAGTATAAAGCTTCTAATTAATCACTATGTCCTACCTAAGTTATTGGGACTCTCTCTCTCTCTCAAGTATTCGATCACTTTCATATTCATCTTTGGTTCTTCCCTAATTTCTATTATAGATCTACTCTTGCTCCTATTCATCGACTTTCTTTCTCTCTGCTTGATCTAAAGCTTCAATTTCTCCAATTTCTCTCTGTTTTCAATCAGATCTTCATTTCCATCTGCCCTGTTTTATCCTTTTCCCACTTTAATTCCTAACCTGATGTTTTTCTTGCTTAAAAAAGTTCGGGAGAACAAAACCTGTTGGTTATTATTATTATTTTTTTCAGCTCAAATATCCAACCATAAGCTTAGTTGCTCTGGTCCTGATCCAGGTTCAAGTTTACACACACATACACGCCAATGTCCAAATACTTGGTGAAATTTGGTCTCTGGTAGCAAGCCAACAAAGTCACTCATCATTTAGATGATTAGTTGATTACAATTACAAAACTACAACTTTTAAATTGGCTCAAGTTAGCTCGATCCCATAGAAAACATTATGGTGAGAATTGCATAATGACTATATTGCCCTTATACATGCTCAAAGAGAGAAAATGAAATATAGATATAAGATTATGCCACATTGTTAATCTTTCCCACCAAACCAAGGACATCCGTCAGGGCTATAACTAGTTGTTTATGTCCACTCTTTTTAGAAGATCAAGGACATCCATCAGTACTTTAAGTTGTCCACGCACGTATCCTTCAACAAATTCGATGGATTTTGTTTGCTTTGCTTCTGTAGCCAAGTCTGTAGTCTGTGAGATGAACTTCCTGTATCTTCTGTTGAAAAGGTAGAGCCCCCATCCTTTGCCAACGAATTGTGTTCAATTCACTTGAACGACCTAATCATTCAGAGAACAAAGAATAATGGGCTTAAAAGGGAAAACCTTCTGAAGAAAACACTGAGATTTCAAGAGGGAATTCTCCCAATTTTGTTTTTTTTTTTCCTGAAATTCCCAGGTGGCAAAAAGCTTTGATGGGACTCTAGGGTTGATGGTGTTTTGACCTGACCTTAGGTAGGCCATAGGCCATGATCTGCCATATCTTAAATTCAGAGTTGTTTACCCTTTACACAGACAAGAGTTTGCAAATGACCAGATCAGTCCTCTTGTGATGGCAACTTAAACTTGAGTTCATCTGGAGGATAATTGCAGTAATTTAAGATGGAATGAATTTGGGTGGATTCCTACAGAACAATCCAAAGAAGTGTACACAATATCTAGTAACAAATTTAGGCTCATTCAATTCAAAAGGATTGCTCTCTGGAAGCATGAGTGATTTACATCCTGGACCACTGTGTTGGATAGTAACCATAAGAAGCAGAGATGTGGGAATATGGTGAATAATGTTCAGTTTGATTGATTGGTTCTACTTTCTGGAGGAGGATGCACAGTTCTTTACCTCTAATCCTCATATACAATGGTAGATTACAAGTGTTGTGCGGTGTTCAAAGGTTCTTTTGCTTTCCCTGGAACTCTAGATTAAGCTATTTGAAATTTTGAAGTAGAAAGCCTTTACAGAGTTGTTCCTCCAACATTACCTGATGAATGTTGGGATGAAAACTACAGCTGCCAACACCATGAGAGGTGCGTTTAGCGGTCTTGTTGAGTACTTGTGATAGCTCCAAAATATGCACTTGGTTCATGGATTACTCTGGGTTTGGTCGAGTAGAGCACCTAAACGAGGTAATGAAGCTTACCAAAACCATACAGATTAAACCAGATATAATGTCAGGATTGTTTTCCTGAGAGACAAAACTACATTCTCTGGGAAGCAGGAAATTTTGAAATGGGTTTAAAAGGGAAAACCTTCTGGGGGAAATCAACCTTTTCGGTCTCATGATCCCTCAACTCCCTTCTGAAAGAAAGGCCCAAAATAAATGAAGAACTACCAGACAATTTTAATATCCTTGACTCGAACTACCAGAATGGCCTAAAAATCCGATTCCTAAGACATTCTGTAAGGGTGGAGATTCAGAGAGAAAAGCCTGTAGTGCCCATTATAAAGAACAAAAACGAAGTTCCAGGTTAGCCTGGTTACCTGATTAGCCTCGCTGTGCTCAAATCCCTTGAATAAGATGAGTAAATCCCCTGTACCAACAACGAAATTCCCCTGATTAGGGTTTCAGAACGAAAATGAAAGAGAGTGAGAGAGAAAAGGAGAGAGAAGAAGAGGGGAGATCCAAAGTCAGATTACCTGGTTCGACGTTCGCCGTTGCTAGGGTTCGTCGCGAGAGAGCAAAAAAATGGAGAAACCAGAAAGGGGGAAGACGAAAGAGGAGCGTGGGTTTTGAGGTTGGTTTCAAAATCTCTAGTCCATCGGGTCGGGTTTGTCATTATAATCGGGTGAGAGAGGACGAAGGGGAGCCAAATGGGTTAAAGCTAGTAGTATAGATTAAGACCGTTGGATGTTCTCCTGTCCCGGTGGCTACATCTTAGGGGAGTGTTGGACGGTCCAGCTCCCGCCACGACTAGATAGGAGCCAAATCCCCTCTTCCCTCTTCAAGCAACGGACACGTACGTACGTACATAAGTTGGAACTGTCTGAGCTGAGTGCTTTATTGCGGAGGAAATTACTAGACAGATATCTAAGATAAGACTCAGCTCGAGATTCGAGACTCAGAATTTTACTCAAACCATAGCAAATTTGGATTCAAAATAATTCGAAAGGGATTTGTTAATTTAAGAGTTTGATTAGAAAAGAATACTAAAATAAATTCAAATTGGGATTTGATTTCGCAATTCTTTGTGTGCGTGTGTGTTTTTTCTTTCTTATGCAATTTTTTTGGGTTAAGGTATGAAAAATTTGGATAAGAGGTCCTTGCTTGGTCGTGTAGTCCCTGCATCAACACGGGGTCAATGAGAGTGTATACAAATTATGGGTGAAATTTTTTTATTTTAAGAGGAGTTGGACAATAATTTTACAAATTGTAGTGTTCGAGCATAGGAGCTACACAACCAAACCCCTTGCAACCCCACCCCATCTATGCCCTTAGTTCTGCAACCCTCTCGCTCGCTATACCCTCTGTTCCGTAAACGTATCCCAGAGGATGTGAGTAGTGATTCAAATCTCATAAACAATATATTTCCCCAAATGGAAACGAATCATAGCAATAAAAGAAACCCCTTTGTTAACATTACTATCGTTCTCTTTTTCCCATGCTCCCCTGTCTCACCATGCCGAAAGCCCCCAATTCCTTCTCCTGTAATGCGGATGGGTGCTAAAAATTTTGTATTCTGGAATGAATCTGGAGACATATAATACATACATAAAGAAAGGGAGATGGTTTTGAGAGGGATTTTGGTTTACTTTCAAATCAGAGGGAGTTTTATTGGGGATTTATAGAAAATTTTGTTTTATGTTTGAGAACAAACAAAGGAAGGCAGAAACCCAAAGACGGTTTCCATTTTCGGGCTTTTGGTGTTTTGGTGATAGAAACATAACAGATTTAGAGAGATGAGGACAAAATAATCTTGTCCACCGAGGTTTCATTTTTATCAATCTCTCCCTCTCTCTCTCTTACTCCCTTTACGTTGCTTCTTATTTCTTGCCCTTCTTCCTAATTTCTTTTAATCTTAAAGCTTCATTCCCAATCCTATTTCTGGGCGGTACTTGCAGACCTAATCAAAGAGTTTGAATTCCTTGGCGCATCTCCGATTTGGAGAGAAGGAAGCCCCTTTGAAGGCAACTTAAAACCTTAAGAGTCTCCCCTCTCGAATCCTGACTCCCGAATCCTCTTCTAGCACGAGTTCCATACCCAAGTTCAAATCAAATCTGGTGACTTCCGCCAGATACAATTTCAGCTCTTTTATTTATTTTTTGTTTCAGGGATTCCTTGCTTCTCTACTTCAGTTGATTCACTCATAGTCCTCAATCTTGCAAATAACTCCATTGTCGGAGGGATTGCCACTTGCATTTCAGCTCTGTGAGATCTCTCCTTCAATAGCCTGAAATATGACATTTCACTTTGGGTTTTACCCTTAAGAGTATTATAGGAAGTTCACCCTGTGTTAAGGGTAATTTTGTCATTATAAAAGAACTAACAGCAACTTAACTGCATAGACCTAACGGAGTGGACTAAGTTGAAATAAAAACATAAAATAGGAGTAGTTTATGATATTTTTTCAAAGTTTGGCATGTCCGTGATATATTGGATACTTATAGGGGGTGTCTGTGAATTTTCCTATCTTTTATATTTTCTAGAATGTCAATTTGGTAGATATTATTACGTAGTGGATCCAACCCATATCATTCATTCCTATTTGCGTGCTTCTGTGGATGTTCTAATAGCTAGTATCTTGTTCTAATAATTCACCATCTAATAGACACTCAGACTCTTAATATCCAATTTTATTTTCTCGCCAAAATCTCTGCAAATTGCTCTAACTTTTAGCTTAGTCAAAGAGAACTAGACATCTTATAGTCCAAGTTGAGTTTCATATGAAGCTTCTTTTGATTCTTAGTGAAGGGTTCCATGGAAATCCAAAAATTATAAAATACAATTAGTTAGATCCCACTCTCTATCCCCCTCTTCACAGAAAATGGAGAGATAAATTGATGGATTCATCGGATACTAGGTCGGAACTGACGGGACTCGAACCCACAGCTTCTGCTTTGACAGGCCGGTGCTCTAACCGATTGAAGTACAATACCAGGGATCGGGAGTGTTGCTATTAATTCATTTAGGTCTCCAGAGCCTCCAATAGCACAACCAAGACAGTGACAGGTTCTTTGCGCCAAGGACACCAGAATATCGAACCATGAACGAAGAAAGGCATGAGAGAAAAGTATGTTGCCTAGTGATTGTGAGGCCCCAATTCTTGACTAGAAGGGACACGAAAGGCCTTGTGAATTCACCTAGAGGGGGGGGTGAAAAGGTGAAGATAGAAAAATAAAAAATTATGCGGAATTAAAAACAAATTACCATTGTAAAGACAAGCAAAATGTAAACAATAAGTAAAGGAGTGACACGAGATTTTTAGTGGTTCGGCCAACACTTGCCTACGTCCACTCCTCGCACCTTAGAGAGAATTTCACTATAACAAATCTTGAGTAAGAGCAAGAGGACTCGACCTTCTCTTGATTCCGAACAAGAGGACTCAAACAACTTATGCAAAGTAAAAAAACACTACTAAGGGGTTTAGAATTACCTCAAACCTTAGTAAAAAATGTGTTACCTTTCAAACTATGAAGCTTGAATGCTAATGTGTATGAAGGGAGCTAAGTGAGATTGATCTTCCTCGGATTGATTGCTTAAATTCTCACTTGGGAGAGACTTGTTCTTGGAGGCTCTTGATTGTGATTAATTGTAGTGATTAGAGCTTAAAACAAGTGATTATTTATAGGCATAGAGGCTTGGATTGATTAGGAATCTAAGTATGAATCGGATTCCACAATTCATAAATAATCTGGTATGCTGGATTCCAATCCGGTATGCCGGATCACCTAATTTTCATATAGAACAGGGAATTAATGGTCAAATCATAACAGTAATACACTGATTCGGTATGCTGGATGGCTATCCGGTATGCCGGATCAGGACAAAACTAAGCCAAAAAGGATCCGGTATGCTGGATCATAATCCAGCGTACTCCGGAGGGCTACTGTGGCCATTTCCCTGAGACCAACACTGATCCGGTATGCTGGATTTTGATCCAGCATGCTTGTTCATCAAATTTCTGCTGAAATTTGAGTCTTTTATTGGACTTACTTGGGAGATTCCAAAAGAGTTTGGTTTGGGGAGTTCCAAAACTCAATAATCACATGTCTAAAGGGTCAAATAGCCACCTAAGGACAATCTAAAATGATGAATGCGTGAGTGTGTGCATTACATCAATTGTGACTTTAACAAATGAATTTATACCTTAGTACAATTCTTCAAGTCTTGAACTTCACTTCTTTACATGAGTATCTTCAAAGTGAGTTCCTCTAACTTGTCTTGATCTTTGTCTTCAAAACTTGTTCTCCATTCTTCATGATTCTTTGATGTCTTGAAATATTGGACAAGTTCAATTTGCTTTGAGCATCAATCTCTTGAATTGAGTGCTCCCCCTCACTTGATGCTCTGCTCTTATCTATGCATCTTTTAGACAAGAGTTAGTACAACTAACGTATTTGTTATCATCAAAATCATAATGGGTGATGTGTGGAATTTACCCCAACAAGTGACCCAAAATGTCCTGCCCAGATCTTGGTTCGGGCGCGGTGAACGATGCGCGCTGGCTGGTGTGCAATAAGAAATTAAAATTATACGTTCCCTCACAAGACGTCTTTTAGGGGATTGACAAGCGCTTGGTTCTAACAATTGGTATCAGAGTAGGTGGTCGCGAGTTCGAGTCTCCCCGGTGCTATGGGTGCTCTGTTATTGGGCGTGTATTTGGAGGGAGGATTGTTGGGAGTGACCCAAAATGCCCTGCCCAGATCCCGGCTCGAACGGGGTGAACATTGCGCGCTGACTGGTGTGCAATAAATAATTAAAGTTGCACCTTCCCTCACAAGGCGTCTTTTGGGGGATTGGCAAACGCTTGGTTCTAACAGGCCTTGGCCCTTCCATCCTTTGGATAGATAGAGAGGGAGGGCGGAGCAGGGCGGGAGTTTCAAGGCATTAATTAATGGGTGGGGTTTATGACTTTTCCAATTCTTTGTGAGAGGGGACACGACTGGGCATGCTTACATGGCCGTGTATGAAAACTTTCCCCATAAAATAAAAATATTTTATTATAATACAATGACCAAGACATGCTCCCCCTCACTTGATGCTCTGCTCTTATCTATGCATCTTTTAGACAAGAGTTAGTACAACTAACGTATTTGTTATCATCAAAATCATAATGGGTGATGTGTGGAATTTACCCCAACAAGTGACCCAAAATGTCCTGCCCAGATCTTGGTTCGGGCGCGGTGAACGATGCACGCTAGCTGGTGTGCAATAAGAAATTAAAATTACACATTCCCTCATAAGACGTCTTTTAGGGGATTGACAAGCGCTTGGTTCTAACAATTGGTATCAGAGCAGGTGGTCGCGAGTTCGAGTCTCCCCGGTGCTATGGGTGCTCTGTTATTGGGCGTGCATTTGGAGGGAGGATTGTTGGGAGTGACCCAAAATGCCCTGCCCAGATCCCGGCTCGAACGGGGTGAACATTGCACGCTGACTGGTGTGCAATAAAGAATTAAAGTTACACCTTCTCTCACAAGGCGTCTTTTGGGGGATTGGCAAACGCTTGGTTCTAACAGGCCTTGGCCCTTCCATCCTTTGGATAGATAGAGAGGGAGGGCGGAGCAGGGCGGGAGTTTCAAGGCATTAATTAATGGGTGGGGTTTATGACTTTTCCAATTCTTTGTGAGAGGGGACACGACTGGGCATGCTTACATGGCCGTGTATGAAAACTTTTCCCATAAAATAAAAATATTTTATTATAATACAATGACCAAGACATGCTATGTAACCTGTCTTTGTACTAGATGCTCAGCAAGTCTTGACCCAGTTTTCAAAGCTCTGTTATAATTTTGATCTTCGTGCCAGCATTCCAGATGTTCGGCAACTTGAGAATATGCCAAACTTTACCGTCATGTCATTGTTTGAGAGTAATAGTGTGGTTCAGCCTGTGATGAATCAATTGGTGACTACTGGTGGTGCCGTCGTCCGACGATTACTAGGGGAGGTGGGCAACATCAAAGGTCCACCTCTACAGACCTTATACGTACACAATAAACTGTTTTAGCTCCAGATCTTTGTCCCCTCCAGTGCCTGTAATAAGGGGGGAGGCAATGTCCACCCTACCCTTGCCCAAACGCTCTGCGGAGTGGAGTCTACCCCCTTCATTATAGGCACTGGGAAACTAGAGGAGATAACTTTCCTTCAACTCCCTTCACGTCCCAGGTCAACCCACTTCCCTTTCTTCATGGAACCATTACCCACAATTAGAGGCGTAAATGAATAGTCAAAATTTGTTTCCGTATCCGTGTCTGTATCCATTTAGCACTATCCGAATCCATCCGAAAGCTAAACGGATGCGGATACGAATAGGCTATATCTATCCGAAAACCTATATTTACATGTACACGGATAAAATATGCGATCCGTATCCGTGTCCATATCCGTTTAGCACTATCCGAATCCGTCCATGGGCAAAGTAGTAATTTCATATTAAAAATAAAACACTAGCCTTCTTCTCCTTGTAATCTCACCACCACCATGCCTCCACCACCACCGTCACTGGTCCATTGCCACCTCGACCACCATCGCCGTCCCCACCACCATGCCGTCAACACCAACATTTTCGTCACCACCACCATTGCCACCACCACTTCCATCACCACCGCCATTACCACCACCACACCGCCACCACCTCACCACTTCCTCCACCACCACCTCCATCCCCCCCTTTCCATAATCAACCGCCCTGCCTCCACCGCCACCATCACCCTCTCGCAAAGAAATATAAAAAATTTATTCTCAGAAACTGAACTACCGAATGGATTTCTTATTCTTGAAATATTTTAAATTGATATAACCAAAACAATTTCAATTTCTTAACCAAAAATTTACAACCCGTTTGATAACCTTACGAGAAATAGTTTTTGGTGTTTTTCCGTTACGAGAAACAGGAAAACACCCAAGAACCACTTGATAACGAAATGTTTTTTGTGAGTGTTTTTTGAAACATAAATCAAAATTTATGCTCCCTGGAAGACTTTTCATTCTGTGCTGAAAATTAAAAGTTGTGCCCAATAAACTGCTCACGCCTCTAACCTCTCTCTCACCTCTCAACGTCTCTAACCTCTCTCTCACCTCTCACGCCTCTAGCCATTGAAACCTTGTACAACCTACAACTAATCTTGGAGGTAAGATCGACCTCCCACTCTATCGCTTTCTTTCTCTCACTCTATCTCTTCCTCTCTCTCTCTTTCTGTCGCTCACTCTCTATGCACGATTTGGTTCACAGAAACCCTATAAACCACGACTTCTGTGTTCATCCATTGGAGTGAACTGAAAGCCATGGTTATTAGGGTTTTCCACTTGAGAACCTTCGCGGCAAAGTAGGAATGCAAGAAACCTTCATCATTGCTACAACAACAAAATAACTAGTTCGATATGCTTTCGCCATTACTAGAAATGAGAAGACCTCCCTCACTGAAAGCCCAATCGAAGTGAAATTTCAGGGCAGGTATCCAAATAGACTACCCTCTTAGGTACAGAGTATTTATTCACCCAAAAGATCAAGCCAGAAATAAAGCCAAGCCACTGAAATCATACCTGGTGGTAGAATAGAGATCAGATTTGATTTTAGTTTGATATATGACAACAGGGTTGGATTTAGGGTGTAAGAAACAAGGGCTATGGTCGTACAAGAGAATCGATTCAGACCCTAGAGTTTGGGATGGATAGATGAATAATTGAGAAGGATCCGTGTCTCTCTTGTGGAACCAGATCAAACTGGGACTGAACAAAACAAAACAGGGATGCATGGGGAAGTAAAAAATTAAAAAGGAAAGAAATTGAAAGGAGGAAGAGAATCGCACCAAGAGGAGAAGGGAAGAAATACATCTCAGCCAAGTCAGGACTTGCCAAGCAAACACACATAGAAGGTACGATCTATTGATAAAAGATTTAAAGCAGGTTACAATTGCAGACAAGACCCATAACCAAGAGAAGAAGAAGAAGAGGAAAAAGAAAAGAAAGACTGTTTTCCAGAACAAGTTTACCAAGCGGGTCAAAAATGGTTTCTCAGCACAACAAAGATAAAAACCTGTTCTACTGTTTCTCAGCACATAACCAAAATAAAAACAACAGTAAGGTTATCAAGCAGACACCTATTTATTGACTATTTTATGAAATCGATTCAACATTGAAATAGAAATCATACCAAATCTGGCAAGTCATCCCACCGACCCATCCTCAAATCACCTTTTTTGGAATATTATAGACAAGTTGTGACTTTGAAAAAACCCTGCTTTGAATTTGCATCAAATTTCAATCGTGCCAATTCGGATGCCACCTGTTCCAGACAAACGACAATCTTGGGTTTCCAATAGCCAAATAATCTATTACACGGGAAAGTTGGCACCATTAAAGGGAAAAAAATAATTTTTGGTTGGTGAACTCTAGCTTTGACCATGTCATCCTGCATCAATTTCTTTACCAGTCCATGACTCATCACTCACCCCACCACAGCTCCTGTAACCATATGGAATCCAATGAGAAGGAATTGAAGCCCAGGAAAGTGGACAATTACACAAGATATGAAGCCATGGGAAACAAATAATCCAAGTTGAAGCCCATTTGCTCTACCAATATCTTCTGGAGAATTCTACACCCTTCTTTCCAATTTCATCTTCAAGGTAATTCTTGAATGTTAAGTTGAACAAAGTCCTAATCCTAAAACACACTTAATTGAATCATAGTTTTGCTTAAAGAAATAATGTTTTTAGGTAAAAGCTTACATAAAGAATGCATTAGAGTAGCAATGGTTGCCAAGGAGGAAGAAATCAGCTCATTCATCTGCAACATTAAATTGCAAGCTATTGGTATCAAATTCTGCTGTCATGAAGAGGCACAGGCCAAAAACCTTGTAATCATGCAGAAAAGTTCAGCTGGACCCATCTACCGGAAGAGCCTTGGAACTGCTCTCTGTGGTACCTTACCTTCAAGCTTCAGTCTTCTATAAGCTTCCCGGATGTGGCAAGGCCTGATAGGGCCAGTCTCCTTTCTCTCTGTCATAACTATCCTCCCTGCAAAATAAAGGGATCAACGGCCAACTTTCTTTAGTAAATATGCAATCACCAAAAGCAATGGGCTTGCAAAGTCCATTATCCAGCAACTGTCATAAACTGTACTTGCCACTGGGTACCATGTCACAACTGGCATTTTCACTTTTGCAGCAATAATAAGACCATTCTGATTTGTAGAGTAAAGCATCTGTTATTCTGAAGCATAACTTTGAAAGTAATGTTTACATGCCTGTTTCCACAAGCTCGCCAACAAACATTTTTGCTATACCCGAAACTACAATCGTCATGGGTACAGAGATTTTCGGACTCCCAGTGATGCTTGATACCAACTGCACTCAAAATCATAATCAGGAGAAGTCAGGGTCTTAAAAAACTTGAGTACATGGTCATACTGGGATTTGAGAAAAAAATTTAGTTTTACAGCTTAACCTGAGAGTGATACAGATGAATCCGATAACATAAGCCAGTCATAATCCAAATCTTCATTAGGGGAGGCAAAAAGAAAAGGTCCTGAATTAACATAGACCCTATCTCCCCAGAATCCTTTCTCTAGCATACCACAGTCAAAGCATGTCAAACTGGGAAAGCTAACCGTGGCTTGGTCCACAAGAGAAAGCACACTGACCCTTTAATCAAAGTGATGCCCTTCAGAATGAGGGTTCCTTAACCCAAATGCAAGTAGATATGTCACAGTTATAAAACTCAAACAAAGGCTCATGTTTTATGTGAAATGCATCCCCAACTAGTTAATAAGAAGGAAGAACCCGCAAAGGAGATGAACTGCTATAGCACCAGGCTCTGTTTGTTTCCAGGAACGAACCTGATGCAGCTGGTAGGAAGAAGGGGAAAAATCCATGCAACCTTGTTTTTTGTCCCGTTTCTAGCATCCTTCTAGAAAATTCTAGCACCAGTAGCTTAAGAACTTAGAGTTTCTACTTTTGGTTTTGTAACTGGGAAAAACTATGGGTCACCCTTCCGAAATTGCACCAAACAGCAAATACCCCTACTTCTAGGATGATGTTGGCAATCTTACCGTCGGATAAAAGGGTCAAGGTCCAGATGCCCACGTGTTAAACAAAGTTGCTGAAAATAAAAAGGAAACAAAACTTCTAGAAGCTCCAATTAGGCCTTGCAGATGTACTTGCTGTCTGGGCTAAAGATTCCTCACTATCTGGTTTTAGAAGAACCAGAAACTTCCAGCTGATAGAGGCCGGCCCAGCTTATCTGGTTGGCCCTATGGCCCCATGGGTTGGTCCAATATTTTGGGTGTTGGACCAAGAGACTAGATAGAAGAGTAACAAAGCTAAAGTGTTGGATTGACTTCAAAAGATTGGGTGATAGGATTATATCCATCAAGCTAATGTTGGAGAAAGAGGTGGTCAATATCATTTGCGCTTACACACCCCATATAGGACCGGATGAAAGTAGTAAGCGCCAATTTTGGGACCACATGGATGAGTTAGTGCAAGGTTTTGGCCAAGATGAAATGATTATTATTGGAGGTGACTTGAACGGCCATGTTGGGAGCGATTGTAGAGGCTATGAAGGTGTCCATGGAGGCTTTGGAGTTGGGGAGAGGAATGAGGAAGGGACCTCAATCCTAGACTTTGGAGTAGCTTATGATCTATCCATTTTGAACACTTTCCTTGAAAAAGGAGACGAACACTTAGTTACCTACAAAAATGGGATTCATATTAGTCAAATAGATTTCTTCCTAACTAGAAGGGCAGACAGAATGTGGTGTAAGAATTGTAAGATTATTCCTGGGGAGTCTAACCACCCAACAGACTGATAGTCTTGGATACATTCCTCAATGAACAGAAGTGTAGGACGAGGAAACCTATGTACCCTCAGTTAAGATGGTGGAGACTAAAAAGGGAGTCCCTAGGCACATTTACTGAAAATTTAGTCAAAAAAGGAAAATGGGACTTTGAGGGAGACACCAATGTGATGTGGTACAAGATGATGACTAGTATTAAGAGGGTTGCCAAAGAAGTGCTAGGGGAAGCAAAGGGTAGGCGTCAGACCCCTAGAGAGACTCGGTGGTGGGATGAGGAGGTCCAAATAGCCATCAAGACCAAGAAAGAGAGGCTTAAGACATGGCAACGGACTAAAGAAACAAAAAGTAAAAAGAGGTATAATGAGGCCAGAAACGAGAGTTTAAGACATAGCAACGGCCTCATTATACCTCTTTTTCTCTTTGGTTTCTTTAGTCCGTTGCCATGTCTTAAACCTCTCTTTCTTGGTTTTAATGGCTGCTTGGACCTCCTCATCACACCACCAAGTCTCCCTAGGGGCCTGACGCCTACCCTTTGCTTCCCCTAGCACTTCTTTGGCAACCCTCTTAATACAAGTCATTATCTCGTTCCACATCACTTTGGTGTCTCCCACAAAGTCCCACTTTCCTTGTTTGACCACATTTTCAGTAAGTGGAGATGGGCGACTGGAGTACTATGTGACCGACACATTCCTTTAAAGCTTAAAGGAAAGTTTTACAGGACTATGGTCCGACCTACTATGACGTATGGGGTGGAATGTTGGGCAATGCTATATAACGAAGCAAGATGTTGTAGAGATGAGGATATTAAGATGGATGTGGAGCAAAACTAGGAAGGATAAAGTGAGGAACAACGTATTAGAGCTGATGTGGGAGTTGCCCCGATCAACGACAAGTTCCGAGAATGTCGTCTAAGGTTGTTTGGCCATGTGCAACAGAGGCCTGGGGACGACCTAGTAAGGAGTGATCTGATGCCGATGGAAGGAGCCAAAGAGCTAGGGGCAAACCTAAAATGACCATAGGTGAGATTGTAAAGAATGACATGCATAGTCTGGGTCTTGCACCAAGTATGACCTCAGATAGAGCCTATTGGAGGGCATGGATCCACGATATCGATACCATGTAGCTGAGACTTTCCTGATTTCCTAGGGGATCCTCTTTCCTCTTACTTCCATTTTTCATTTTCTATTACTCACTTTTCTTATCTCATTTCTTTATTCTTACTCTCAATTTTATATTTTCTCTACTTTGTTTTGAAAGGATCCATGTAACCGATCCCATTTAATTGGGATAAGGCTGAGTTGTTGTTGTTGTTAGACCAGCCCTTAGACTGATTCCTGCGGTTATAGTGAAGCCCATGGAATCGATCTAAATAATAAATTTCAACCTCAAATTTAGTCATTTACCCTCCCATGCACCTCCTCGTTGTCCTGTGCATCCTCTCTGTAGTCTTGAATTTTTTAATGGTTTATGTTGCCACCTGGCCAAGCTGGTTTGGACTCTAACTTGACATGTCAACCTGCCCACAAAATTTGGGCCCCATCGGAGCTGCTACATGGCAGATATTTAATGCCAGGTGACATCTCATAAACTTCCTCTCATGGGTGTCCCATAACATCCCCCTTCGTAATTTAGTCTCTATTTCTGTCATACGGTTTTAGAAAATTGACTGCAGGTCTGTTAGATAAGTTTATAATTGATCCTAGGCTACTTTTAATTTTGATCCTTCAGCCAGTTTTGGAAAGTTTTGTACTTCGGACTTGACCAACTGGGCTGATCCCTGCTCCATAAATAGAGATGGATCCTGTTGAGTATGTCTTGTATTCCAAGGATCCGAGTGCAATGCGGATCTGACCCGACCCCCGACATTTTTTGTGGTACGACCCGAAGGGAGAAAAAGTTGAGATTTAGTTCGTGAAACCGAACCACATAAATCTGTTTGTGTTTGCAATTGTCTTGTTTATTGTTTTCTTCGATCTCACATTTGACCATCTTGTGTGATTCCACTTTAACAGACCCCTTTATTGTAATGCATAGTTTTATCAATTAATTCTGCTTTGCTGTTAATCTGTGGACTCAGTGTGAGTATCAGAGGGAACATAGTTGTCGAGAAGCTGCCTATTAGGCGGTGCCTATGCATCAAGGCTGTCTGAGAGGGCCAATCCAATGGGTCACTTTTCTGTCAAGGAACTGTAACTCAAAAGAAAAAACTCAGAAAAAGAACATCCCCCCCCCCCTCCAATCAAAGGTTGTCTGAGAGGGCCAGTCCAATGGGTCACTTTTCTGTCAAGGCACTGTAACTCAAAAGAAAAAACTCAGAAAAAGAACACCCCCCCCCCCCCAAAAAAAAGAAAAAAGGGAAAACCAAAGGAGAAAATGGTTAAAAATGGAAAGAAAACGAAAAATATGATAAAAAAGAGGAGATGGAGCAGCAGGAGGCACTTCCAGAGAAGATTGAAGCAGCAGCAATCTCATTCTGCAAGAGAGGAGGAAGAAGAAGCAGTAGCAGTCGCCGCTGGAGAAAACAATGATTACAGCCACCACCGTCGCTGCAACTGTCGCTACCATATAAGGATGAAGAAGAGGATGAGGAAGGGGGCATACCTGTTCCAGACTTCAAGTGCCACTCAATGCCCGACAACTTCGATCTCTTTGTCATGACACTGAAAAGAGTCACTGTTGCAAGTCATCTTCTCTGTGTAGTGAAGTCTTATGGGCTTAAAACTAGAACAATCAGGCTGATATTTCTTTTCTAAAATCTTACTGATAAAAGATAAATGTAGCTCTAGATAGGAGAAGAATCCTACTATAGGCCAAGCAACAGGATCTAAGAGGGGCTGCTGGTTCGAATGGGCAGAATTAGGATTTTAGGTCAATTTCTAAGGTTAGGTTTATGAGAATGGGGTTAAATCTTATATGGTTTTAAAAGGCAGGTCTAGGAGAAGTTAATAGTATAGGTTTGAACAAGGTTTGAATAAAATTTCAAATTTCAGAAATTAGGGTTAGGGTTTCGGGTTTAAAAATTAGGAAAAACAGCCAAAATTAAAGTTTAAGATGGGATTTTGGGGCAGGGCTTTGGATGGAGTGTAGGGGACAGTGGGAAGGAGGTTCGGCTGTTGTATGGAGGACTTCTGATGGCTGGTTAGGTCTACACAGAAATTTAGGGTTTTTTGAGTTTTATATGAATGAAGGGACCTTAAGATTTGAATGATAATTAGGGGCAGAACTTACAGTCGAGTGTGAAGGTTGAGGAGAGTGGACTCTGTCTAAAATAGGTTGAATCTGATGAAGGATGAAGGCTGGCTGGAATTAAGAAGTTCTAGGGTTTTGGGGAATTAAAATAAAATAAAAGGGGGGCTGTAGGGTAGGCTCTAGAGGATTAGGAGAAGAAGGGAATGACTGAAATACTAAATCACTTACTAGAATTTCATGTCCTTCAATGGCATCAGCCGAGAACTTGGAAGGATAGAACCACCTTCACATTTAGAGATCCTCCCGACCGTCACGGCGCAAGGATCATAGGAAATCCACCTACCCTTCTTCTTTGATATAACCACAAGGCAAACACTCATAAGGAGCAGCAGCAACAACGGCAGCAAACACGGTTTTTTTAATTCAGAAGACTGTGGGGGAGCCTCCCATGATTTCAATATTAATAATAGAAGGCCATAGGCCAAATCCTAGTCTAAACAAAACACTCCCTCACTAAATCGTGGAAGGGTGGACCTCATTAAAACAACTTAAAATTTTGAAAGGGTTAAAAGACCAATCTACCCCTAATAACTTAAAACAAAAGACACTTAATTGAATCACTTAAATTGAACCATGGTATGAACCTGTTCAATTTAAGTTTACAAATAAGCTGAAATGAAATTAAGTATAGAACCTACTAAATGTAAACCTAAGCGATGTGTCACGGCCCGCCCAACAAAGGCCCACGGGCCTAACTTGCAAGCCCATGGACTTAGACATTGGGCTAAGACCTAGTCCATGGCCTAGAACTCTCTACACTAGAAGAGAATCTAGATATGTTCTAGAACCTCTAGAAACAAAGATGGTCAAGGAAGTTTCTAGAGAAGCTTCTAGAAAAGCTTTGTAAATATCTAAGGAAGGAGGACAATTCTAGAGTTCTCCAAAGAGCTAGAATCCTCCACAAAGGAGGTGGGAAAATTCTAGTTCCTTAGGCTAGAAAGTTCTCCACCATTGGATGGAGAACACTTGTACAAATCCTAACCATACATTGTAAGTTGAGGTGCCTATAAATAGAGGTGGCCTCATTTGGCTAAGGCACAACCAACCAACCACCCAATCAAGCAAGCAAGCTATCAAGTCTTGTACTAAAAGCTTTCAAGCAATTCAAGTGCATTCTTTCAAAGTCTCTCTAGTGTTCTCTAAGTTCTCTTCCCAAGTCCCTTGCTAGAGTTGGTGAAAGGCTGACTTAGTGCTAGAGTGAGTGCTAAGTGCCGGCGCGGTTGCTTAGTAAGGTCTAAGGCCGTGACAAGTGTGGCATCAAAGCTTCGGTTGCGAGGAAGATACTTGTAGATTCGACATCATGGCTAACGAATCGGAAGTGCTAGACATGATGGTGAGCGAGCAAGCCCGTGGGAGGGAGGCCATTCCCACCAAGGAAAGGCGAAGAGGCAAGGACAAGTCTCGTGGACGTTAGTGGAGCTATGGAGCCACGCCTAGCTAGGGTGGAGCTAGCAACGGCCGAGGTGAAGGAGCGCCTCGATGTTGTAGAGCAAAGTGGGGAGGAGCTCAAGGCCACATGATGGAGCTCAAGGAGGAGCTAGTGGGCCAAATGGGGAGCTCAAGGAGTCCCTACAAACCACTCTCAACACCATAATGCACGCCCAACAGAAGAGTTTGCCGCCTTCAAGGCTCAAGTATGGGAAGCATTGGCCAAGATGGACGCTCGCATCGATGAGGTACAAGCGGATTGGGCAATGTGTAGGAGGGCAGCGGTGGGGAGCCCTACCCGCGTGAGGTACCTAGGGTGGAGGTACCAAAGCCCAAGCCATTCGATGGGAAGAGAGATGCGCGGAAGTCGACAACTTTGGGCACATGGAGAGGTACTTCGAGGCGATGGCACTCGAGACGAGCCGACTAAGGTGCGGACTCGCAACACTTTACCTCACCGACACAAAGCAACTCTATGGTGGCGAAGGAGACATGCCGACATAGAAAGAGGTACGTGCACAATAGACTCCCGGGATGAGTTCAAGAAGGAATTAAAGAAGCGCTCTACCTGTAAAATGCTGCTTACTTGGCTAGAAAAGAGCCTTAAAAGGCTGAAACACACTGGGTCTATTAGGGATTATGTCAAGGAATTCTCAACACTTATGCTTGAGGTCCCTAGTATGACCGATGAAGAACTTCTCTTCAACTTCATGGATGGTCTCCAAGGTTGGGCCGCGCAAGAACTACAACGCCGAGGCGTGCAAGATCTTGCTTCGGCCATAGCAAGAAATCCGTGGGGGGGTCGGTGAAGGAGGGTGCCAAGCTTGACCGCGATTCGACTCGAGAAAGAGGGAAAGAAGCTCCAAGACTCCACTCTCGACGACGGCTGGAGCCAAGGAAGGCGGCTCAAAATGCGTAAGCAAGGCCTACTAAGAAGACTCTGATGGATGTAAGGACATCGTGCCATCGTGATCCACAAACAATCACCACCTAAGGAAGGGTGGACGGGCCCGGTCTCTTGCAAAGATAAGACCAAGAAGAAGAGAAAGAGGAGGGCTAGCAAAAGAAGGCGACCGACAAGCTTCAAAGACGGGGAGTTAGGCTCGACAAGTACCTAAAGGAGGTGTCTAAGGAGAAGGCTCACAACACACCGGCCCATACGAGGAGAGACATGGAAGACTCAAGTTGTGGCACAATGGACGCTGTTACTTCACACGGAGGAGGCTATACAAGCTGCTCATGCAGCCATATACGTGTTTCTCAAGAAGGTTGCGACGAGGGCGCGCCAACTGGGCGGGGAGAGTGTCACGGCCGCGCTCAACAAAGGCCCACGGGCCTAACTTGCAAGCCCATGGACTTAGACATTGGGCTAAGACCTAGTCCATGGCCTAGAACTCTCTACACTAGAAGAGAATCTAGATATGTTCTAGAACCTCTAGAAACAAAGATGGTCAAGGAAGTTTCTAGAGAAGCTTCTAGAAAAGCTTTGTAAATATCTAAGGAAGGAGGACAATTCTAGAGTTCTCCAAAGAGCTAGAATCCTCCACAAAGGAGGTGGGAAAATTCTAGTTCCTTAGGCTAGAAAGTTCTCCACCATTGGATGGAGAACACTTGTACAAATCCTAACCATACATTGTAAGTTGAGGTGCCTATAAATAGAGGTGGCCTCATTTGGCTAAGGCACAACCAACCAACCACCCAATCAAGCAAGCAAGCTATCAAGTCTTGTACTAAAAGCTTTCAAGCAATTCAAGTGCATTCTTTCAAAGTCTCTCTAGTGTTCTCTAAGTTCTCTTCCCAAGTCCCTTGCTAGAGTTGGTGAAAGGCTGACTTAGTGCTAGAGTGAGTGCTAAGTGCCGCACGGTTGCTTAGTAAGGTCTAAGGCCGTGACAGATGGCTCCCAAACTAAGCCCTAATTTCAGGGCTGCTTCTTCTTCTTCCTTCGGATGTGGGCACATGGTGCTGCATCAAAGATCCTTATTGATAACCCATATTTGCAACTAAGTTATAAACATTCTTTTATTTGTACAAATGAACCGCTCTTCATGTCTTATATTACACATAAAACCCTTACCCCCAACTTATGTAGAACTGCTTTGATTGCGTAGGCACTGCTGAGGCACGATGAAACTAAGGGAGAGGATTCTCCTTAAGTCAAAGGGTGGATTCCCCAGGAAATTCAAGGGGATTTTGGTCTCCATTGTTGCCGCTGGTACAAGCTCTGTTATCAACCTAGTTCCTAAGAAGCAGTTACTCAAAACCTCATTGATCAGGTCTGTTTACTACCCTTCACATCATACGGATATCCTGTTTGTCCCACTTCCCTGCAACCTGCAACTGGCAATACTTTGACACATCAACTCTGTTCACCCTCAAACTTCATCCGTCTTCCTTGTTCACCTATTACTCATAAACCCAACCATTAAACCCTAATTTCAGATAAAATCACCCTTCCCTTGTTCTGTCCACAAGCCATAACACACCAAATCATACTCTGTTTGCGTCAGTTTTTCTCTCAACTTCTGACTATAGTTAGACCCCTCCAGGCAGCCACTTTCAAGCCCTAGATCAAAATTCATGAATTTTCTCCCATACAAACCCTAAATCTATCCTATTCCAATTCTGAACAAAATTTTCTAGTTTCTGACTTCACAGCTTGATAGCATTGATAAATTTCAGTTCCTGATTTCAAACCTTAGGCATTAAACCCTAATGAAAGTTAGGGTTTCATATTGCAACCCAAACCACGTAAAAGGGAAAGGTAAAATAGATCTTACCTGAAATTTTTCTTATTACATGATTTTACCAGGAAACAGAGCCACAAAATCAAAATCTATAGCAAAATGAGGGTAGTTACTCTATGTAGAGTTGAGGAAACTGCATACCTTGGCACAAAATATCATTCCAAATGGATACCAGCCTCCTCAATCCCACAAGTGTTTGCAGTAAAATTTTAAAAGCCTACTGTAATCACCAACCAAACCAATCCCAATTTTTTCAAAGAGTTAGATTTAGAACCATTTTGGACTCAGGCTTATGCTTCGCTTTTTAGGCGAATGAAAGCCTTGCAATATGGCCTAGAATTTAGAAGCACTATTTTTTATACATAATTAGTGGGAGAGCCTTGGCGCAACGGTTAAGTTGTGCTATTGCAATAACCTAGTTGTCAAGGCGATGCACCAGGCGCCTTGGTCGCCTAGGCAGACGCTTTGGACGCCTTGTTGGTGTCGCCTTGAATTTTGCCCCTCTCCGACGCCTTGAGTCGCCTAGACGCCGCGACAACTGTGATTGCAACCACCAGGTTGCGGGGTTGAAACATGGAAACAACCTCTCTACGAAGCGGGGTTAAGGTTGCGTACATTTGCCCCTCCCTGCTCCTGCAGTTGCGAGAACCTCGTGCACTGGGACACTCTTTATTTTGTATACATAACTATGTTAGACAAGTTAGAGATGTCTTTTTATGCAAAGATGTTGAGACTCACAAAACTCAGCAAATGAACATAGGAAAGTCAACTGCAATTTGTACTTAATAGTTATACATAGAATTAGGTGAGTGCAAACTCATATGGCTCAACAACCACGACACTAACATCCATATCCATTTAATATTCAGGAAAAGAAAGAACAGCATACTCTGAGGTACTCGAATAGTAGACAAACTTTTAAAGGTTGAAAAAAACAAGCAAGAACATATTATACAGTATGATAAGTAAAAGCATACCTTTTTTATGTTAGCTTTCTGAAACCCAGATCTCCGAAATGACTCATACCTGCTCATCTGTTCCTCTGTGAATTGAGATAAAATTGACCTGAAATTGAAGCAGATTTGGTATTACATCAGTGAAGAATGACTAGTCATATGAACTATTGATATCCAGTACATAAAACAAGACAGGGATGCACTCATCCAGTGTCAATTTATTTTAGTTCTTCCTTCATATGCCAGAATGAAAGTATTCCTCTAACAAGGTTTACAACAGACGTTCCAAAAGTTACCAATGCCAGAGGTGTTTCTCACAAAAATGACGCATGCCAAGCAGGCATGGATTAGGCAGTATGACCTATGCTAAACTGTCATTGGCATAGTTGTGCTTTTGCAACAATAAGTGCACTCACCTAAGAGCACTGATGAAACTTAGATAAGATGTTTAGAACATGATTATGTTTGAGTAGCTTCGGTAGGGAGTAGGAATGCTGTATGCTCCACTATCACAAACTAGAAAAAGATTTGTGCATGAAAACAATCTCTGCATCTCAAGGCTTACACCTGCCTAGCTCTTTACAAATGCCTTGTGAAGCACCTTTATTGTTTGAAAACTCTAGCAGCTCTTCCTTCATCTTCAACTCCTTGGAAAGGAATAAGCCAGCGGAGAAGGGGAATGGCCTTTTTGGGAGCCTCCATCGCCGTACCTCATATGTATTACCATAGGAAATACTAAGGTCAAGAGCAGGAAGCAATATGAATTCACTACCCATGAGGAATGAGAAGAATGCAATCTTGGATGAGCTGACATGAATAATGCGACTGAGACATTGGATAAAGAGGAGAAAGAGAGATTGTTCAACGAAAAATGAAGATGATGAACTAGAGGTGATAGAGATCTCTAACCTTTAGTATAGAGGAGGTGGCTTATCATACAGTGTGGTTTGGCAAAATTTGAAAAATTTGTAGACAGGAGAGAGTACATGACTAAGCACTTTAGGAGGCTCGAGGAAAAGATAAATATGAGTTTGAGAAGTACCTCAAATCAAGGACAAAGGTTACAAACTCATTTTAGGGCCGGCTGGCTGGCATATGGAGATCGAGAGGGTGGACCTTGGTGCAACAGTAAAGGCTGCGTACATTATGACCCTCCCAAGACCCCGCAGTGCCAGGAGCCTCATGCACTGGGTATGCCCTTTCCATTCTTGGCATATGGAGATTGAGCTAGCCTACTGAAGAGTGAAGACTTTTATAACTTGTTGGTGCCTATGAGAAGAAAGGACATGTGACCACGGGTTCAAGAAACCCATTTTAGAGTCACTATGGGCCCCCAAGAATAATAAATATCTCAATTTAATGGAATAATGGTAATTTCTGGAACAATCCAGGCTCTCAAGAGTAAGTAAACAAATAATAGGATCCAACTATAAAAGAAGATTGAAAGATCGAGTCGGACAACTATACGCTTTATGTGCTGATAAAGCCGATCCTATATCGGTTATTAAGAAAGTCATGCGGTGGTTGACTGACCTTAAAATCCATCACCCTGACCAAACAACAAATCAGACCCATACCACCAACTGCACACACCTTGCCATCAACACTTTTTTACCTGCTAACATTAACTTCCAATTACCTGGTTTACTGATCGCAGGAATTTTTGAACCCGCGCTTAAACTAGCTCAATGGGCTTTTTACATTTTGATAGATGGCCACCATATGCTAACAGATGCAGGTTGCTTACAAACTACTGATAGCACTGAAGCTGCACTGGTAGGACTCTTCCATGGATGGCAAACAGCACGGCAAGAAAAAATTAAGTTAAGAAGCATATGGACTGCAGACAAGAATTCATTTGACTTGCTTAAGTACCCTTTTTCACTCCCCATCCAGTGGACGTCAATCGGCGTCTATTGTGAACTCGTAGACTTTTTCCTGAACTCTTCTAGCGTAGGTTTAAACTATATGCTACTAACTCCCTCAAACACTACTATTTTAGGACTATAGCTTCCTTCGTGGTTGGTTTTTTATATATATGCCTTTCTTTCCTATCAAAAAAACTGTAAAAGAAGATTGGGAAGAAGGGGTTTTCTTGTAATTAAAATGTACCTGGAATGGAATCAAATTCAAGAGTCAAGGCTAATCTGTAATTTGGAGAAGTTAACCTTAATTGTAGTTATACAAACAACTCCATCTTCAACCTTCCCACCCCTACCGCAACCAGTGTGGAGGGGTTCTGATTCAGATCCGGGGTTTGAAAACCCTATTTGGTTTGCTTATGGGCTCACCTGAATAATAGATAGCTCAAGTCCAAAGTTGAATAGAGAAATACTAAAATAGTAGATACATCAATCTTTACAGAGAGGGTGGCAATTCTGTAAATATAAGGAAGTTTTCAAAGGAATGACAGTATCATAATTTCTTGTAACTTAACTTAGAAGAAGCAAAGGAATATGGGTGTAAGTAACGTATGGCCAAAGGATAAAATAGGAACAAAAATCAAAATAAGGATATATGAGGTTAAAGAGTAAAGCTGAGGGCAAATTTGTAATTCCAATCATCAGTACCTCTTCTTCAACCTTCAACAATATAGAAAACCAGAATACGAAACGGTAAAAACCCAGAGCTCTTCTAATCCTTCGAACTCCCACTCTGATTGTCCATTCGAAGTGCAACTCTGGGAGAGAGATATCTAGTCAAACCCCTCTTGATTCCAAACAGCATCAGACCAGAACAAGAAGCAATAACTTCAAGAAAATTCTGTGACCAACCGGGTGGAGAAGGTAAGAACCAGATCTGGATTTGGTTTGATTCTCACAGCTGGAGGGGGATTTACGGGAAAGATGTTTTGGGATTTCAATCGTCTCAGCCAATGATAATTATGCCCCATATACCAGGTCGAGATCATAGTTGTCACGTCATCATGGCGATCCAAGTCGGTGGAGGGGTGTCTAATCGATATGTCGACAAGTCGCCTGCCATAGCAGTTTTATTTTTTATTTTTCTTATTTTTAATGTCATTTAGTATGCTATAATATATACCCTATGACATAAAAAAAAATCAACATGAAAGTGTAATATCCATTAGTGTATATGAAATCATGGATTAGCCTATCAAATATAAAATACTCTCTCTCTCTCTCTGTGGTCTCGACTGTGAGAGTAGCCTTGGCCTGTGAATATTACCTATAAAAAGAAAAGGAGAAGAGGAGTCGCTGGAAGTGTAGAAGACGACTCTCTCTTTCTCTGCCCCTCGCTGCATGTGTGCGTGAGTAAGTGAGAGTGGAGGGGGTGAGTGGTGTGACAAGAGTTGTGACAAGAGTATACACTCATAGTCTCATACAAGAAAGAAAAAAAAAAACAAAAAAGGTTACCAGAGGACTGGGAGGAGGAGAAGAAGAACCAAATAAAAAATAAATAAACAAAAAGCACTTTACTTACCTGCTTGAAGAGGTTGCCGGAGCTGGGAGTACTCGTCGAAGCAGAGGAAGGAGGCCGAAAGTCGCGGCTGAAGATGGGTTCGAAGAAGTGAAGAATTGTGTCGCCGTCGAAGGAAGGAGGCCAAGAGTCTGTTTTCGATTTCTATTTTTCCCAAGAGGGGTGCGACCCCTTGTGTTTTCAAAATATACACCCCGACCCCCTGAGTTTAGGGTACTTGTTACACTCAACCCCACTCCGTTAGAGCATTCCCATTAGTTGCTGACGTGTTGGCCATTGATACCTTAAAATGACAAATGTACCCTTAATGGGGTGTGAGCTTACCATTTTGCCCACAGGGCAGTCCAAACTTCACACCCCCTTCCCCTATTGTTGAACCGGTTGAGCCGCTTGTCCTACCCTTAAATATTCGCCGGAGAAATCCTCCGGGAGAAAATGAACCGGCTGATGATGGAAGGAATCGCTTCCCCTGCTCCGCTAAGAACCTCCACGTGTCCTCTGCGCAGAAAATGGGACGACCACCGCCTTTGGTGGCAAAGAGCATCAACGTGAAGATCCTTCCAACGCCAGTCCCAATCCCGATTTGTTCTTGAGGGCTTGCTCGAGGTAAGCTAGGGCTTTAACCGCTAGTTTCTCCTGCATGCCTTCGCCATCAATGCAGAGAATACAGACCTTACCTCTCTGGTTCTTGATTGTCGATATGCCATTGTCAGTGGCTACCGGCTCTACAGCTCCAGATTTTGTTTCATTAGCTGGAGATATCTGTTTCGGCATCCAGAGCTTCTGTTCATCGTAGCCAAAGAGAAATTTGCTCTCGAGAATAGAGTATCTCGTAGCTGAGCTTGTTGGTGTTGATGCTTGGTTCTTGCATTTCCAACAAATCATAAGCCATCCTAGACAATTTAGCAGGGGAGTTTGTTTGTCTCTGACCTGATTTGACCCCTTTTTCGATCTCTTGAACAAGACTACAAGTCTACAAGAGTTTTCAGATTTCTAGATAGCTTGGATTAGGAACTACTGTGCATGCTTTTGATAGCAGATGTTGTGTAACTCCCAATTTCAAATCGAAGATGCTTTCTGGATTTAAAGGGTTTTAAGCTACCAAGCTCACCTTTTTTGAAGGATTCAACAGATTTTTCAACTTTCTATACCTCCTTCACCTCTACCTTTCCCTCCAACAATCCCCTCCTCCAATCATCACTATTCTTCATCTCTCCTCCTTTCAATTCTAATGAACAGAAATCCTTCGAGGTCATACGAGCATCTTCGAATACCTCTGCTTATTTCTTCCATCACAGACTATTCTTGTCTCCCGAGGAAAGAAACCGACTATTATTGTCTC
The DNA here is from genome assembly GCF_018873765.1 of Telopea speciosissima. Lineage (NCBI taxonomy): Eukaryota > Viridiplantae > Streptophyta > Magnoliopsida > Proteales > Proteaceae > Telopea > Telopea speciosissima. The sequence continues at coordinate 63,856,484 of NC_057924.1, read as the reverse complement.
CCGAGGAGCTATGCTCCAAGATCTCGTTGATTCCCTGTGATAAGGGTGTCCTCCACCGCCGAATGATTTCAAGATCAATTGTGATGCCAACCACATTCCAGATTCTATGAAAGGAGGTGTTGGTTACATTTGTCACGACCACAATGGTTGGCCTTTGTTTTCAATATCCGAACCATCTTCCTTTTCCAATCCAACCGATGGCAAAGCTTGCCCATTTGGTTAGGATGCTTGAAGCAATTTCGAGATTCTAGTGGAATCTGTTACAAGGATGTGGTTACCTCCCTCCAAGATCATCCCAGACATCCCCATTACATGTTAGGCCAATTTCGGATGATATATGTCACTTAAAGTGCTACTTTGTATTGGGTGATTTCTTTTCCCTAAATTTTAAAATTCGAGCTCAAATTCAATCATGTACCCCTGTATAAATAAATTATTGTGTGTTATCTTCGGTGGTCCTCGACATCTAAACAAGGGACTAAGAGATCCATTTGATACACAAAATTGATCAATAAAAGTCCAATGAATTCCAACACCATCCAAATTGCCATGCAATACAACCCAATGTGCAGTCTAGAGAAACCTTTGGGCTTTGGAGATCTTTCTATCCATGGGGACACATTGAAAATCTTATCACAGTGGGTCATAAAGGCAACACTAATTACCTTTACTCTGTTACGTGCCTAGATAGCTAACACGCATATCTCATTCGTGGCTCATGCATGGGTGTAGAAGGATGGTCACTTGAAGTTGTATTTGTTGCACATGTTGAGTAGTTAAGTAGGAGTTATTTTAAGGTGGGATAATTATGTTACTGAATAGTGGAGTAAGTTATTAGTATTATAACCACTAGAACATGGGATCGTGGAATTATTTGAATTGGTTGTAGTACTTATTTATAAAGTGATAATGAAGGAGAACGGACAAATAAAGTATCTTTTGAAGTTCCCATATTTTCTCTATTTGAGAAGGACGGATGTATTCTTCTACTAAGACAACGACACCAAGCTTCGTCCATAAAGCTATTTTATCCATTTTCCCTATTTTGTCTCATTTTTTCCAACCCTATTTTCTCTCTTTCTCATCTTCTCTCCTCCCTATCTCGTGCACGCATCATCTGGTATCAAAACCAGGCATGAAGACTTTCACATCCATCTTATCTTCTATGTCTCATCGTTAAAACAAAAGGTAAGGAATGCACAATTAGTGCAAGGAGAATTGCCTATGGTTCAAGAGGAGATCACTCTTTATTCACAACCTCAAGCATGCTATAGGATGTTTCAACAAGAGTTCCCCAGTACGAACCAACAAAACATATTTACAAGCAAGCTCAGAGACCTACATCTAACACCAGTGCTTTTCTTTGTTTTGGAGGGGGGGGGGATTTGTCTGACAGCCACAACACTCAACTCAAAGAATCAACAAACAATGAAGTTGGTGTATCTGTGATCAATGGTAGTCTTTACTGGTATGAATCATAGACATATACCAAAGGGATTGGCTAATGATACTCTCAGCACATACAAGCTTAAAGATGGAAATAAATATATTAGTTTCTCAGCAAAACTGAGCAAAGATGAAGTAAATTTGCATCATTGTCAGGGAGTTTGTTGAAAAATGAGAAACACTCAACTGCATCTTTGCCAATTTGTCAGAGTCACCACCAGACGGAAATTTTTCAAGCTCGACATCCATGTTCTCTTCTTCCTCCTCTTCTTCCTCTTCTTTTGTTATTCCAGCAGTTTCTGCAGCTGATGGAGCCACCACCAATGTTGATGGGTGGGTGGGCCGAATGTTGACACTGAGGTCATCCTCTTGACTGTCAGGGGCAATAGCTGACGTGGAAGCTTGAGCTTCGGTCTTATCAGCCGTAACAGGGGAGTCAGGGGGCAAGTCTTGCTGCTCCTCAAAGGCTACCTCAAATGGATCCTTTGATTGCTTCATTTGTTCTCCTTGATTGTTGTCCTATTCTGATAATTATGATTGATAAAACTCTACCTGACACAAATCCAGAAAAATAATCTCAGAATTTGAATCCTCATAATATATAAGTGACACCCATAGTTTGCAATACTTGCACAGAGAAATTCTTGGGTACCATGGTTGAGTGTCAAAAATAAAAAATATGGTTGACAATGTTGTTTCAAAAGATACAGTTAAGAAGCTTGGGATGAAAAAAGGAGCCACACCCCAACCTGTTAAATCAGGAACACAAAAAACCTTAAATATGATGATAAAGTTTAGGGAAAATTACACTGCCACCCCCTGATATTTGTAAAAAATACAGAGCAACCCCCTGTGTTTCTAAATTATACAGATATACCCCCGAGTTTTGGTTAATTGTTACAGTCAGCCCCACTCCGTTATATCATTCCTGTTAAGTGGTACGGTGTTGGTAATTCATGGCTTAAAATGACTAATATATCCTTCTTAGGGGTGTGAGCTTCCCACCCCCTTCCCCTGCCTTGTTACTTGAATTAGATTAGGGTTCTGGTCCTCTGCAACTTCTCATGGCGATCTTCTGAGGCAGTGTTCAACGCCATCCCCTGCCTGCTACACGAACCGAGAAGTGCGACGACCATACCGGCGATATCTACTTAGACCATCACCGAGAACTGTGACGTGGGATCTGCTAAGACCATCACCGAGATCAGCAACGAACGGCAACGACCTGTGACGAACGGCGACAACGATATCTTCTTTTTTCACAGGTTATTTATGTAAGATGTAACCCTCCATCAATATTAAGATTTTAATTTGAATCAGTAGAAGCATGTTTTCATCATGGTTGCTGGTTGCTCTTGTTGGAGACCACTTGGCTGATCGCTTGATTCCTTCCCCTCTTAGTCCTCTGTCAGTTTGAAGCTGGTATTTTCCTTCCAGGTGTATTCTTCCTTGTTCTCTCTCTTATCCCTCATATTTCTTCTTGTTTCTTCTTGTTTCAAAGCAAATGGATCCCCTGTTTTTTTTGCTAGTTTTCAGCTACCTTAATCCTTTCATATCTAACAGACTAGTATTCTGTTTGCTTCCATTTTTGGTTTGTTGACCTCTCCTCTTATATATCTGGCTTTAGTTGTGTGTTTATTCAGCTGTTTTTTATTTTTTTACAGAAAAAAGACCTGCTCTGTTTCCTGAAATTTCTACAACTCACCCATCGATCTAGCCATGTTGCTTTGGAAATCTATTTTCTGGTTTGGGAATCACTTTGGAAATCTATTTTCTGGTTTCGGAATCACTTTCTAGGCTTGGGGGATCCTATTGCTGAAGCCCTATTCTGATCTCTTTCAATTCCAGGAAGTTACAGCTTACCTTATGGAACTAGTTTGCAGTTCCCACTGTTCAATTGTGAGGTTGAAGGAGAACTATTCCTTATTACACATACGACATAATAGGTATTGATTTATAATCTTAGAAGAGGGCAAAGTTGGAATTTCCCATTGAGTATTAACAGGATATTAGAAGAGGGCAAAGTTGGTATTTAAAATGTATTATTTAACACCGTCCACTCAAGGGGTGTAGCTGTATAATTTAAAAAATGGGGTTGCTCTGTATTTTATATAAACCTCTGGGGGTGGCACTGTAATTTTCCCTAAAGTTCATGATTTACCATATAAACTAGAACTACACATTTCAATCGATTAAAATCAATTTAACCAAAATTAACTTATCTTGCTGATGAAAAGTAATTGAGTTCATCAGAACTAAGGTTATCGAAATACTTGATTAGATATAATGTGGAAGTCAGTTAAAATCAGTTACGGTACCACTAGAACTACGATGGAAATAAGAAAATGTTTTCAAATGAGTATAAATTACGTGTGTAAAGATAAATCTAACACCAAACATTAATTGAATAGAACACGCATACTCCTAAGAAATAAGAAAATGTTTTCAACAATTAGAAAATCTTAAGGTTTTATTTTCCTTCAAAAAATAAGAAAATGTTTTCACCAACAAGAATTACGGTGAAAATCGGTTAAAATCAATTTTGTAATTTACACATATGGGAATTTCTTGCCCTAGCCGCCTACAGATCTCACACTAGTCGCCACATTCTCATACATATCCTTAATTACATCTATATATTTATTCGACACCCCTCTCTTCGCAAGAACATGCCGGATTAAATCTCTAGGGACTCTGTTATAGGCTTTCTCAAGGTCAATAAAAACCATATGGAGGTTCTTCTTGCTAGCTCTACATTTTTCCATGAGCATCCTCAATAAGTAGATAGCTTCAGTCGTGGATCTACCTAGCATAAAAACAAATTGATTCTTGGAGATGAGTCTCTCTTCTTAGACAAGTTTCAATAACCTTCTCCCAAAGTATTTCATAGTATGGCTCATTAGCTTTATGCTTCTATAGTTATTGTAGCTCTGGACATCACCCTCATGTATGTAAATCGGAACTACAATACTTCTCCACTAATCATTTGGCATATTCCTTGTAATCATAATCTTGTTAAATAACTTGGTTAACTAATAAACCCACAAGATCCTAGGGCCTTCCACACTTACTTCTATTGGGGTCTCATCTGGGCCTGGTGTCTTGCCTACTTTCATCTTTCTTAAGGCTTCTTTCACTTTTGCCACACCAACCTTTCGTACATATCTATGATGTATGGTGTCTTGATGACTAATGTAGTTAACCGAATCAATCATATTCGAACGCTCGGGCGGAGCGATGAGCACTGGCTGGTGTGCAATAAGGAAATAAAGTTGCACCTTCCCTCACAAGGCGTATTTTGGGGAACTGGCAAGTGCTTGATCCCACAATATTTGCTTCGTTTCCTATGAAGATTCAAATGTCTGGCATAGAAAACTTGGACATATAAATATCAAACTAATTCAATCAATAGCATCCAAAGAACTTGTCCAAAACCTACCTAAACTAAAATTTGACAAAAATCATTTTCGTGTTGCATGCCAAAAGGGTAAACAAGTTAGAGTTTCTCACAAATCAAAGAACATAGTTTCAACTATTAAACCACTTGAACTTCTTCATTTAAATCTCTTTGGTCCTATCCCAACTCCAAGCTTGAGTGATAAAATATATACTTTTGTCATTGTAGATGATAACTCTAGATACACTTGGACCTCATTTCTTAGACATAAAAATGAGGCCTTTAATGAATTCTCAAATCTTTGTACGAAAATCCAAAACCAAAAGGGCTATTAGGTCACTACAATAAGAAGTGATCATGGTGGTGAGTTTGACAACTCAAACCAATTTGGGAAATTCTGTGATGATGAAGGCATCACTCACAATTTCTCAGCTCCTAGAACTCCTCAATCTAATAGGGTTGTTGAAAGGAAAAATAGATCTCTTCAAGAGACTGCCCAGAGTATGCTTAATGAATATTCTCTACCTAAGCATTTTTAGGCTGCAGTTGTAAATACTGTATGCTATGTCTTAAATCAAGTCTTGATTCAAAGAATCTTATCAAAACCACATTACTGTACTTTGAAAAGAAACCTAAAGTTGATTACTTTCAAATTTTTGGATGTAAATGCTTCATTTTGAATACTAAAGGCTCCAAAGGAAAATTTGATGAAAAATCATATGAAGGTATTTTTCTTGGGTACTCTAGCAATAGCAGTGCTTATAAGGTATTCAATAAAAAGACCTTAGTAGTAAAAGAGTCTACAAACATCATATTTGATGTTTCTCCTCCAAAAGAAAAAATACAGACCATTAGTTGATGATGAGGAGGATATTATATCCGAAATCACAAAAAGAGTTACGACCACTTCTTTAAAAGAAGATGATATTTCTTCTCTAGAAACATCTACAGAAAACTCATTAGAGCTACCTAAGGAAATTAGACCCGTATCAAACTATCCATTAGAACAAATTATTGGAGACTTAGAATCAGGTGTTCAAACTAGGTCCAAACTTCAAAACACTTATAATTTTGCTACCTTCCTATCCATGATAGAACCTAAAAACATAAAAGAAGCTCTGTTGGATAATGATTGGACTTTGGCGATGCAAGAAGAACTCCATCAGTTTGAAAGAAATGATGTATGAGAACTTGTACCAAAACTCAAAAACAAATCCATCATTTGAACTAAATGGGTTTTCAGAAATAAACTTGATGAAAATGAAATTGTTGTTAGAAATAAAGCAAGACTAGTGACACAAAGATATAATCAGCAAGATGGAATCGATTTTGATGAAAAATATGCCCCTGTTGCTAGATTAGAAGCCATTAAAATGCTCCTGACATTTGCTTGCCCTAAAAATTTCAAACTTTATCAAATAGATGTGAAAAGTGTTTTCTTAAATGGTTTCATTGAAGAAGAAGTGTATGTCTCTCAACCACAAGGGTTTGAAAACTCTTCTCACTCTGATCATGTTTTTAAACTAAAGAAAGCATTGTATGGACTTAAACAAGTACCAAGAGCTTGGTATGACAAGTTAAAGACATTTCTGATTGGAAGTGTATATACTATTATTAAGATAAACACTACATTATTTGTTAAACATAAAGGTTCAAAATTAATTACAGTACAGATATATGTAGATGATATCATTTTTGGCGTTACTGATGAATCTTTATGCATTGAATTTAATAACTGCATGAAAAATGAGTTTGAAATGAGTTTAATGGGGGAACTAAACTTTTTTTTTGGACTACTAATTAAATAAACTGAAAATAGGATTTTTATAACATCAAAATATATCAAACTGTTAAAGAAATTTGATATTAATTCTCAAAAAGCCTCTAACACTCCCATGAGTACCTCAATAAGTCTCTCAAAAGATGAGAATGGAACTCCTATTGATCCTACTCGTTATCGAGGTATGATTGGAAGTTTGTTATATTTAATTGCAAGCAGACCTGACATCATGTTTAATGTTTGTGCATGTGCTAGATTTCAGGTTAGCCCTATGCAATCACACTTTAGTACAGTTAAAAGAATATTCAAATATTTGAAAGGAACTATCAATATAGTACTGTGGTACCCTATGCACAAATGGAACTTGCCACTTTCTTGGATCATATCTCATTTCTTGGTTTAGTAAGAAACAAAACTGTGTGGCACTCTCCACTACCGAGGCTGAATACATTGCAGCTGGAAGGTGTTGTGCCCAAATTCTTTGGATGCGTCAGACTCTTCATGATTATGGAATATCATTCAATCCTTCCAAAATCCTTTGTGACAATAACAGTGCCATCAATCTGAGCAAAAACCCCATTCTTCACTCAAGAGCAAAGCACATAGATATTCGCCATCATTTTCTTCGAGACACTATCCAAAAGGGTGAAGTAGTCCTTGAGCATATTGAGACTGAAAAGCAAGTCGCTAACACCTTCACCAAACCCTTGTCCAAAGAACGATTTTGTACTCTTCGACGTGAATTGGGTATGTGCAAACCCTTTGAATGAGTCAAAATTCCTTTAACCAACCCAACTTGGCCTTTCGAACAAATTCTGGGCCGGACCAGCTTAAAACACAGGTTTTAGGTCATCTGGTCGACCGGATTGCAGATAGAATGGTTTTTAAACCAATCTGAGGGTCATTTGGCTCATTCCAATCTCACCCAAACCCATTTCTCTCCTCTCCAAAAACCCTCTCTTGAGTTTCTAGGGCAAAATCTTCCAAAATCCTTTAAGATTATTACTCTATTGGTGATCCAAACTCACTTTCACCATCAAATCTTCAAGATTTTCCCTATCTACTCCAAAACCCTTTCTAAAACCCTCATTCCCAAAACCCTTGCTCTCACATGGCTTCCAAAGGAGAATCTTCAAAGAATAGGAAGACATTTGCTTCAAAGAAGCAGGATTCCTTTGATGGGAACTTGTTCATCTCAAAAGAAGCTTCAATCTGGTGGAAAGAATATCAACTCAAGAAACTCATCAACGAGAGATTAGTAAGTGTTACCCAACTCAATGACATTCTTCCTTGTGAAATTAGCAATTTCTTTGAAATGTTGAGTTGGATTCCATTCTCTATCCCCAAAAGAAAGCCTACACTAGACTTGTCCAACTCTTCTATTGCAACCTTAAAGTTGTAGGTGTTGAAGGTGACTACACCATCACCTCTCTAGTTAAGGGCAAATATATCTCTTTTGATACGGTGGAACTTGCACAAATGATTGGAGTTGATGACTCTGGAGAACGCAAGTATCTCAGAACCAAAACCTCTCCAAATGATTTCATGAATATTCATGAGGCTTATTATGGTGCTAAAAAATCTTCGAAAATTATTTAGGTGAACCCAAGGGCCTTACTACTATTCATCTTGGAGATGTTCCTAGGGTTGTAAACTTAATTCTCACTTACAACATACTCCCTACCGATGGGCATAAAGATGCCATCACTCGATTCCAAGCCTATCTCATTTGGTGCATTGCCAACACCCATCAAATCTGCCTTCCCTACATCATCATGAAAACCATGGAATTGGCTGCTGAAAGGGGCCTTCCCTATAGTCGTCTCTTGACTATAATCTTCAAGCATTTTGAAGTTGACCTCACTGATGAAGTCCCAGCCACCAATCCAAGTGCCATTAATGCTTCCACTTTGAAGAAGATGGCAATTCCTACTGGTGCATCTGATCCTCCTCCTCCCCGTCAAAAAAGGTGCAAACAAGCCTCAACATCCATAGTTGAAAGCGACGACGACGATGATGATGATGCAAGTGAAGATGAAGATTATGTGACAAGGGCAGAATTTGCTGCATATCAAGAAAAGCTCGACACTCACCTCCAGGGGTTTGATGATCAATTTGCTGCACTTCGTGGAGACAACCAGGAGATCATGATCCAACTGCGGATGCTTATTCAGCATTTTCACCTATCCACATCTCCTGCAGATGATTAGTTTGTTAAGTTTTATTTCCTTTTTAAGACAATTTGGGTTGTAATGTAAAACAGTAACTTTACTTATGCTTAATATGTTTTTAATCTTTGAGACACCTTAAGTGATGCATATCTCTAGGGGGAGAGTGCTCATGACTCTATGGTTCAAATTCTTATGACTATGTGGTTGACTATATGCTTATGGGGTGCAATACTTTAATTTCTCTGCTCGAGTTCATTCTCTATTTTCTGCTTATCATTATATTACAGGGGGAGCTTTCTCTACTCCTTTTTGTTGTTGACAAAAGGGGAAGAAGATATTCAAATGATTTGGATCATGACTTGTGAATTTCTAGTGAATGCACATAATTGTTTTAATCAATATATTGCATTATATCTTGTTGCATTGCTCTATGTTATTACCAAATCATATGTTTGTCATCATAAAAAAAGGGGAGATTGTTGGGGAAGCCTTTCTTATCTCCATAATTGTTTTGATGACAACAAACATATTGGACAAGGTCTTGTATGTCAATATGTCAATAGGTTTGATGATGAAATCAATAAGTCAAAAATTTAGGAGACATAGCACAAAGTAAAGATATTCAGGACAAAGCCTTGAAGATCAAGATATCGAAGGCATGCGAAGCTTCTCAAGCAAAGAAGATCTTGAAAAGTCTTTTGAAGATTGAATAACATCATTTGAAGAGAAGTCAAGACCTGCATCAAGATGCTCGTGTGCACATACATAGATACAGACATTGCATACTTGTAAATACATTTGCAAAATATAAATGAAAGTGCACATGCATCATTTAGAGACCTTAAGAAGTTATAATTGAACCCCTTCTGACCTTAGAATAAGTTGGAAACAATTGGAGAAAACCCTGGAGAAGTCCCCACAATCAAACTGTCAGAGTCAAGCCAAGACAGGGATCCGGACCGTGAACTGGTCGACTGAATCACAGGGTATACATCGACCGGGTGCAAATAGAAGCATCATGGATACGTTCCCAAAAATGATCTGATTGACCAAATCAAGTGGGACGATTATCCGGTCGACCGGACTCCAACCAGATGCCAGTTTTGCCCTCCAACAGTTAGTTTTTAATGGCTAGTTTTCCAACGACTATGATCTGGTCGACCGGATGGGTTAAAAATAGATCTGTTAGAACACATTTTGCACATGCTCTAAAGACCATTAATGAGCCTATAAATAGAGAACATTTTAGACCTTTTTACCTATCCACTACAATTCAAAGTACAACTTTTGTGAAAGGTGAAAAGTCATTTTATGTTCTAATCATTGAAGTCAAATTTTCTACATCAAGATTATTCGAAGGTTAACTTCAAAGCTCAAAGACCTTTACCTGCTTGCATTTTAAAGAGAAGTCTTAAAGAAGGTCATCATCATAAAGCATTCATTCTTCATCATTTGACACTTACAAGGAGTACATGTCACACTCCTTGCCTAGGTAATCCTTACCATTATTCTTTTGTATTTGTTTATGTTTTTGAGTTAACAAAGCATTATTGCATTAGCCTAGACTGTACTTCGACATTGCAAGGATCCTCTTATCCTTAAAAGATTCGGATTCTCTTATCCTTACAAGATTGGGATCCTCTTATCCCGAGAAAAAGATTGTAAAAGTATTCTTCCCACCTACTGTATTGAAAGGAAGACACTAGTGAAATTCTCTCAAGGTTGAGAGGAGTGGATGTAGGCTTGGTTAACCGAACCACTATAATTCTTGTGTGTCCTCTATCTGAGCATTTGTCTTTCTTTATCTTATCTTAATTCAAGAAAAATTCAAAAAGGACAATAATTCACTAGTGATAACCTATTCACCTCCCTCTAGGTTATCCTACAATTGGTATCAGAGAAGGTGGTAGCGAGTTAAAGTCTCCCTGAGTGCAACATACTGCGAAGCAGACTGTATTTGCGAGTGGTCCCTGAGCATGCATTGGGGGGGATTATTAGGGAATCCAACACCCACCCAGATCCCGACTCGGGCGGAAAGATGCACACTGGCTGGTGTGCAATAAGAAAATAAAGTTGCACCTTCCTTCACAAAGCGTCTTTTGGGGGATTAGCAAGCGCTTGATCCTACACTATCTCCATTTAGAAGTTCATAAATATAGTCATCCCATCTCCTCACAGTGTACTCTTCCATCCTCCCCTTTTATACATCTCACTTGTTCAAAATCTCTACTCTTCCTTTCTCTCAGCTTAGCTATTTTATAAATAGCTTTTTCCCCTCCCTTTGTGCTTAGATTAATATAGAGCTCCTCCTATTTCCTCGCCCTAGACATCCCCAACACCTTCTTAGCCTCGTTTCTAGCCTCATTGTACTTCTTTTTATCTTCTGTTTCATTAGTCCGTTGCCAAATCATAAAACTCTCTTTCTCGATTTTGATGGCTACTTGGACCTCCTCATTCCACCACCAAGTCTCCCTAGGGGACTGACGCCTACCCTTTGCTTCCCCTAGAACCTCTTTGGCAACCCGCTTAAATCACATCCTCATCTCATTCCACATCACATTAGTGTCTCCCTCACAGTCCCACTTTCCTTGATTGACCACATTTTCAGTAAATGTGCCTAGGGACTCACCTTTTAGTCTCCTCCATCTTATCTTAGGGTACAGATGTTCCCTCCTCTTACACTTCTGTGCACTGAGGCACATATCTAGGACAACCTGTCTATGTTGGGTAGTTAGATTCTCCCCAGTAATAACCTTACAATCCTTCTGTCAACCATTCTAGTTAGGAAGAAGTCTATTTGACTGGTATGCATCCCACTTTTGTAGGTAACTAAAAGTTACACAACATTCCTCTCTTTTTTTCAAAGAAAGTGTTCACAATAGATAGGTCATAAGCTACCGCAAAGTCTAGGATTGAGGTCCTCCCCTCATTCCTTTCCCCAACCCCGAAGCCTCCATGGGCACCTTCATAGCCTCTACAATCGCTCCCAACATGGCCATTCAGGCCACCTCCTATAATAATCGCTTCATCATGACCAAAAATCTATACTAAATCATCCATGTGGCCCCAAAATTGGCGCTTACTACTGCCATCCAATCCTATCTATGGTGCGAAAGCGCAAACAATATTCACAACCTCATTCTCCAATACCAGTTTAATGGATATAATCTTGTGACCTCCACTACATCTTTCTTTAGATCGTTATCCACTATTATCCCCACTCCGTTTACATTACTTTGATCTCCCAAATACCAAAGTTTGAAGTTGTCCAACACTTTAGCTTTGTTATCCTTCCATCCAGTCTCTTGTATACAAACTATATTAATCCTTCATCTCTTCATAACATCTATCAACTCCATGCTCTTGCCAATTAAGGATCTAATGTTACAGGAAGCTAATCTAATCCTACATTTCTAGGCTGACATAATTCCTCTCACTACCCTTTGCCTACTTATCACCACATCCGAGTGTCGATGCGGCACGTCACTTACGGGGGACGCCCTAGCCAAATAAGAACGAGAAGACATGATAAAAAGAAAAAGAACAAGAAATCAAAACTCAAGAGGATCCATGCACAAAGGTGATTGGCTTAATAAATAAAGTGTCGGCTGCCTACCTGATGCACCATTATATAAAACTATAAAATATAGTAGATAAGAATACAAAGATACAAACAAGTACTTAATTAATTCAAACAAAGCAAGATATTGGGGTGGTACAACAACGCATGAAACTAAACAAATAAATAAATGAATAGAACTAAACAAATAATGTTGGAATGCATAAACATGTGATCTAAATACAAGAATAAATATCTCGGAACTTCCTACACTACAAGCAAATAAACTGCAAAGTGATTAAGCAATAGACTAAGCCAAATATATTAAGCAAGTAAAGAGATAATTAACTGTGGAAATGTACGAAATAATGTCAATATGAAGTATACGTGAAGTGTAAGTGTGAGTATAGGAATAAAGTGATTGTGGAAGTGAAAGTGGGGGTTTGAGTGAAGGTGTAGTGTAGGTGTATCAATAAGTACAAAAGTTCAAGAGATATCCCTTACTACTCAGGGTGATCCAAAGCCAGCAGCCTAACACCAACAATGTCAACAGAGTAATGCAGAGCGGCGGGGAGTCAATGACGTTGGGAAGTGTGAATCTATTTACCCTTCTCACACTTCTCAGGGTGCAAAAACAGAATGAGATGGTCTGAGTTGGGTATCGATTCCAAGGGAAAGGAGGGGGTACTGGTTTGGTTCTATAAGAACTTTTGTGGAGGGAACATCAGCAGGGCAGAAGGGGAGAGAGAGCCAGTGGGAGGGGAAAGCTAGGGTAGTAGAGCTAAAATCGATGGGGAGTCGTGTGAGGATAGAGAGAAGACAGGGGGATGAGTTGGGGTTCAGGCGGTGAGAGTCAATGGAATAGTGGTGTGGAATAATCTGGGGTTTGGGTTCTGGTAGTGAGAGACGATGGGTAGGAAATGGAGGAGAGTGAGGTCAGAGAGAGTCGTGTGGAATAATCTTGGATTTGGGTTTTGGTAGTGAGAGGTGATGGTTAGGAAATGGGAGGGAGTGAGGTCAGACAGAGACTCGTTTGAGGTCTGAGAGAAAATGCTTGTGGAATAATCTGTGATTTGGGTTCTCGTGGAAAGACGATGGGTAGGAAATAGGTGGGGTGAGTTTGGGTTCTGGGGGTGAGAGGAAATGCCGTGTGGGATAATCTGGGGTATGGGTTCTGGTAGTGAGAGACGCTGGGTAGATGAAATGGATGGGAGTGAGGTCAAAGAAAGAGTCGAGTGAGGTCCGAGATCCAGTGAAGTCAGAGATAGAGTCGAGTGAGAGAGGGTTCAGAGGTGAGAACAGAGAAAATCAGGCGGAGAGAGTGGATGGGTTTGGGTTCTGGTAGTGAAAGACGATAGGTAGAGGAAATCTGGCGGTGGGTTGGGCGAATTCTAGGGAAGGTGGGGGGAGGGTTTACTTACCTGTGAGAGACTTGGCCGACAGCCGCTGCCTGAGGAGGCGGGGATGGAGAGTCGACCGTTGGCCAGCTTGAGAGCTTGAGAGGTTTCTAGGTACTGAGAAAACCTGGAATAGAATTGGTGTGTTGGCTAAGATTTTTGTTTGATAACAAGAGCGATTTCCTTCATAACACCTGTCTGAAACACAAAGGCATGCGCGTGCGTTCTTTTGTTTTAAGTCTGCCTGTTATACACTTCAGAGGTATGTAAAAGAACGAACATTTGACAACCAATCGGAAATCTTCCTCACAGCCATGGTTCATAAAGAAGAAGAAAAAAAATTTAAGTTCATCAAAAAAAATTCTAAAACTGAAACAACCACCAAGATCCCAAAAAAATATGTGCTATAGTAAAATATAAAATCCATAGGCAAAAAAATAATTCTAAATTCTCCAAACAGGAACCCAAGATCACCGTTGAATCAAATCATTTTTTCCAGGTTCATGGGTGAATTTAAGGAGGTTCCCTACTTCCCGTGAATCAGATTTGCACAGCTTGCTTTTTTTGCTTAACCAGGTTTTCTTTGTTAGGCTTTTCGTTCCCTTCCTGTTTTACTAGTTTTTTGGTTTCTCAAATGCACTTTAAGAATCCAGGCTTCTCAGTTGTAGATTTGGAGCTTGGAATTTCGATTCTTTATAGACAAATAGAGAGTGAGAGAGAGAGGACCTTCCTGAGGTTGAGCCGAGTTGCCAAATTCAAAGACTCAAATTCTTTGAGGCAACGAGAAGGAATGATTCAGGTCGTCACTCACCACTTGAGCCGAATGGACCGTACGCCATGGAGTGCTCGGGCATCGCCATAGTTGAATCATAGTATCACCAGAGGGACGGCCCTAGGGTTTGGGTGAGGGGAGGGAGGGAGCAGAGAGAGCGCAAACGGTCCAACTCAAACCTCAAAAGTCAAAATAATAAGGGTAATCAATCGGGGATATGTTACACCCCGAATTTTAATCCGAAATATTCGGATTATTTCACAGAAGGTTACAAATTTTTCTTTGAATTTTAAAATGGGAAAATTTCATCCCATTTCGTTGTACTTTGCTCCAATTACAACTTCCTCTTCTCTATTTTTCAATTATTACACTCGGACCCCTTTTGGCTTGCGGTGTTAGTGTAATCTTAGTTATGGTTTGGAAAACACTATTTTACCCATGCACTAAATCATCATAAATACAATTACAATGCTACCCATTTGTGAAGGCAATGACATGTGAGGGAGTGCCATGTGTCCTCCACCCCATTCCTCTTTAGGGAGAAGAGAGAGGTGAATTAAATGTTGGGAGTTACCACCTAGAGGAGGGTCTAGGACCCGAATTGGAAATGTAATGATTCCTATGCAATGCCCTTTGGGGACTAATCGGTCCATTGGTTTAGGTATGGATTAAGTTACGGTTTGGGGAAGATATTAGGAAGCGTTTGGTTCGATTGTTTTGAAGAATTAGATTATGATTCTGGACCAGGTTTTCTAAAATCAGGTTCTTGTGAATTCGTAATTTTGAAATTTAACTGTTTGGTTACCTGATTCTGTTAAATGATTCTTCATGAATAACTGTTTGGTTATCCTACTTCTGTATCTTGATTCTTTCTGAAAGACTGTTTGGTTACCCTAAGTCTGTCAGGTGGATTCTTCTGAATCTATATGAATAACCGTTTAGTTACCCTGAGTCTGTGACTTTGATTTATCCTAAATCTATCTAAATAACTGTTTGGTTACCCTGTGTCTTGTAGTTGGATTCATCTTAAATCTACCATATGCAAAAGGATATTGACAACATTATTAATTGTCAAGTAATAAAAAAGACAAATCTCCATCTCTTGGTGGTGTCAGTTACTAATGGCCAGGTGCTAAATTCAAATCTCTATGTTGCTCACTTTCTAGCTAATAAAGCTTCAAATTTAAAAACAAAAAAATATGATCCTGTAAATCACTAAAAACGTCCCAAATGCCCTATTTAATTAATTGGTTTCAATGTCTTAGTCAGTAGCATTCACATGAAAATTAAATTCAATTACATAAATAAAATCCATGAAATGAAATTTTGTTTAACAATTCCAAGGGAATGCATTGAAGGATAGAAATATTGATGCCCTTATCATCTTCTTTTCCCACTTCCCACACTTCTTTACTTGTTCAGGTCAAGTTTTTTAACAGCTTCAAGGACATGTTCCAACGTTTTTGTATGATGCTCAGAACTTCTAATTGTTGAATCGATGAATCCCTACAGATAGTCCGTAGTTGGAATTGGTGGTTGTATGGTGAAGTTTAGACCCATGGATGTATTCACTATTTGCTCGTTTGAAGAAGAAGATTCTCCCTTATCTATAAATTGAAACATTCCACAACCAGCAGATTTGTTTTCCTATAAGAAATATGAAAAAACATAATTTTGTTAAATAATCAATCCAAATATGATTCTTTTCAAGAATTTGACTTGACAAACGAAATAACTAACAAACAAATAAACAATATTTACCGGGATGGATTGCGGGCAACACCAAAAATCTCGCCCTGTATTTACTCCTTTAGTACACCTTCTAACCTTCTAACCTTGCACTGTCCTTCTAACCCACCCCTTGCTGCCCCTACACACACCCACACACTCACACTCACCCCACCCCATGCTGCCCCTATACACAGTCACACACTCACACTCACCCCCACCCCAAGCTGCCCCTATACACACTGACACACTCACACTCACCCCATGCTGCCCCTATACAGACTCACACTCACCCACCCCTTGCTGTCCCCACACACACTGACACACTCACACTCACCCCCACCCCATACAGACACAGAGGGTGCTAGCTCTCCAATACCGATGGGTATAGAGAATGAAAGACTCAACGAACCCAAGAAAATAAAAATAAAAAAATGAAGAGGGTTTTCATTTTCACACCCCTGTTTCCCACCATGGTTCCTTCTTCTTCTCTCTTTTTCCCTCTCTGTGTCTGAAGTTAGTTTCTTACAGTAAAAGACAGAGAAGAAATTAAATTATATTACTTGGCTTGGCCAATATAACATGCTTTGGAAAAGAAAGTAAAGTACAAGAAATGGTAATAGTAAAAAAGTATAAGTGTGAGTTTTACAAACATACAAGAAGGTTTGGTTGCATGGTTAGTATACATAATGTAAAGAAATAATATACAATGATAAGAATGAACATTGCATGGGGAAACTAATCCTAAATACGCAGACTCTAGACTAGGATGCATAGATGGTGTTAATCAAGACTTAGGAGCATGGAGAAACACATATATGATACGACACATGAAACATGGACAGGTGAATACGTATGAGAGATGGATTCAATAATATCAAGACATCATGATATGCAAGCATGCAAACCTAAGCTAGTAAGAAAAGAGGACACATAAAAAAAGAGATGTGGGACATACAATCACATAAGGGACTCATTAATTATATACAAGTAGGGGGAGTCTTAGATTACAAGGGATGGGGATTATAGATATAAGAGAATATAAAAAGCTAAAGATAGAAGAAAACAAGGGATTGTGTGATCACCATTTAGATAAATGGGTCACATGCCTCAAAAGAGATACAAAACATGTATGAGAAAAGAAACAAGGCAAATGATAAATTCGACAAAAAGACTAATGAAAAGAGGTTTACCTAGTTAAGAGTAGCTTAAACTCGACTAAAAGTGGAGGCTTCCCTTTTGTGACTTAGGGAGAGATGTTCGAAGATGATATCGCTAATAGTTCGTGCTGCTCTGTTTCTCCCTTGGACAACACTTCGTCTACCATACTTGAAGATCACTTGATGTGAGATAACTTGCTAAGGTAGGACTTAGAGAATGTCCAAGGATTCGGGAATTCGAATCGGGGATCCTCCTCAACGTGAGAGGGATGTATATATAGTTGTAGAGGGAGGTGTGCACTCCCAAATGCGTTTTAGGATGCTGGTTTGATCTAGATCGTCAATGAAGCATTGGAATGCATGGGTATCTTTACATCGACGGTGGGTGTTTGGTCAAAGTTATAGACAATGGGATGTGGGCAAGTGATTTATTGCCAAAGGGGGAGTTGTCTGAGGCCTAAGAGAGCCAAAATTGCATCCAAGTTGCCAAATATAACCTTAGGCGGGAAAGAAATTGAAATCGGAGCTAAACATGGTGGCAAGTTCAAGCTTCCCGGATTTGCGCAGGGTCGACAGTGAGATGGGGTCAAATCAACATCGAGGAGGGGGAAGGTCGACATCGAGCTGCTGTTGATGAACAACTATCGACATCAATGGAGATGCTTTGAATGTTAGTATGAATATTTTGAATGTCAATATAAGATAGACATTATAAGGGTTTTGCTCGACATTAAAGAGATTGGTCGATGTTGACTCAGGGTCTTTGGATGTTGACCCTAATTCGGATGTCGACAGGATGGGTTTAGGGCTATTTGGGCTAGTTTGTGTTAAGCCAAGTTGGTTCCAAATAAGTCTAGGTCAGGGCTAGTCTTTCTATGGGATCTTGGAGTGCTATAGAGTTTGGTTTTGGCCTCTACTAGGGATTTACTGGGGTGAACAATCTGTGGACGGATTCGGGCAGTGCACACTTACTCTACATCTACAGATACATTGACTCTATGCCTTGGAAGATGTTCATCATCTTCACGGGAAGCCTTCGGGGGGAATGACATAATGGGTGTCTACATCTTTTCTTCATCTTCAACCTAAAACACCCAAAATATTTGTTGGGAGGGGATACTGAACAAAACTAGCAAGCTCCAAGTATCTCCTTCAAACTCTGGTGAAAACATATGCAAACATATGCAACGCTCCTATCAATTACATCCCTATGGACCAAATCCAAGGGTTAAAAGTGGTTGTTCATCTTAAGCATGGGAACATGCATGAGATCAAGTCGAGTGAAATGCTTCTCGTTGCTTCTAATGCATCACATGAGAACATTAAGTTGCTCTTACCTCCAGAGGGTTGGGTCCTTGGCGAGAGAATCTGGTTTGGAATGGAAGAGACAGAAGCTCAGATTGATCCTTTGTTACCTAATCAGGTCCAGAAGAAGAAGGTTTAGGAAACGGTTCAGCCTCGTCTCAAGGCCGATGAGTCTTGCATTGCAGTTCTTGAGGTTGATCAGGGTCAGGGGTTGCATCCTATTTGGACCATTGCAGGTGTGATCGGGTGTCCAACTCTCAAGAATGCTCGCATTTTCTGATGTAGTCTAGACCATTAACTGGGATTTTCAATTTTATATGGTTATAGGGAAAACTAAATCTCAGTTGCCTAGAGCTAACCTGAATGGATGGTTTTTCTGGTACTGATTTGGTTGATGAACCCTTTCAATTGACGTAATTTCCATCCCCCCATTTATGTTGGAAATGAAAATTTTGTCACCTATATTTGTAGATTCAATAATTTGTTGATGAAATTGCTACTGAGATTCATTAGATAGTATAAATAGAATATGATTCAATCAAACCATGCCTTAGAAGATCACTTTGAGTAGGTCAACTGACTTGTAGCCCAGTTCAGTGTCACCTGTGACCGTGACATTCACTTGGCAAACCATCCTGCCATCCTCACAAATGGTTCCTAGTCATGCGCTTCTACAAATGCGTCATCTCCGCCATCAAGTTCGACACAGTGAACCTCCTCATCCTCATGTTGCTCTTTTTTTTCTTCAGGTCTCTTCATCTTCGCTTGATATTGAAGTAGTGCCTAATCATGGGAACTCCCATGTTGTTCCTTTCTCTCGCCGCAATACTATTCAGGTTGTGGGAGTTGGTTTCATAATCAGCAATGTGAGGCTAGGAGGAAGAAGAAGAATATTATTCAAGTCTTAAGGGTAAAAGGGTCATGCTACATTCACCCAAGGTTATTTTGAGAATTAAAATTGTCATTCCTTACCCACATCATGAGGCTATGTGGCAAAGTATAGGGGAAGGGGAAGAAATTTTCCCTTTAAATCCAAAGGACGATTTTTCTAAGTTGACAATGACGATATTCGATCACAGGCAATATACGACCTCATAATCGTGTTTTCCCTACTTGGGCCACGTTTGGTTCCACTCATGTTTCTTGATTCTGTTATTTCTTGTTCTGCAGAATTAATTTGAGAGCGAAATTATATTTGAAAAATTCAGTTCAATTCCTTGCTCACATGGGTTGAACCAATGCAAAACATCTACAAGAATAAAAAATCAAAGAACATTTTAAAGATGCTCTTTACAATCAGATTGAAAACAGGGGAACGAATCCTAACTTATTTCCTTTGATCCCGATAAAACACCCCAACCCTTCCACACCTTTTCTACCTGCAACTCATCCCAGCCCCCTCTCTACTCCACATCTCTTGCTCCACCATTCCTTGCATGGAGAAGGCCCAAGACCCACCACCGCCCCTGCAAGGCCCCATCCCTTGCTGTCATTTGAGCCCAACACATCAAGCACCCACCCCTGGTCACATCTCGCACCCAAAAAATGGCCACCGCTGCTGCAACCACATCTCTAGTCCCGCCACCATCCCTACACTAGTATATACCCCATCCTTGCCACAAGTTGCTGCAATCGTATACCTCCTGCAAATCATGCTCCTTCGCACCAACCACCACCCACCTTCTCTACAAGCCCAACACCACCCATTGCCAAAGCCTGGCAACACTCCCGTGTTACCCCCGTGCGCACCTAAAACACTCTTTCGTCCATTGTTAATTGTGCGGGTATTTAATAAACCCTTCCACAACACTCCCATGTAACCCCCTGCACACATGCTTCTCAGAACTGTTAGAATAAATCGATCCGAATAGGGACAAAATCCCAAAAGCCAGGATCTCCATAGGGCGTTCAAGAACACAATCAAATAAATAATAGAAAATAGGGATAGAACCACTGACCTTGTTTTGCATCAATAGTGATGATGATTGTAGCGGAAAATAAAGAACAAAGATCTAGGTGCTTCCCCTCTATTCCCAAAGTAACTGGCCTGATGAGAATACCGTATGCGCAGGGGCGATGAACACTGAATATCTCCCTCTCTTTCCAGAATACACTCTTCAATAGTGATTGAGAATAATTAGTTGTTATGGGTAGAGGGGGGACCTTGCTCTCCTTATATAGTAATCCCTATAGGGTCTGACTCATCACAGTCCCAATATGAATCTATCTGGCCCACACTAAGTCAGTCCACATTAGACTTCTAATATAACTTAATGACCCCACTTTATTATACCAAAACCTTAATTAGCCTGGTTTAGGGATTTAATTATGTCCATATGGAATTTTATTAGAACTAAAATTCTAACATTCTCCCACTTGGACTTACATTAAATTCCTTATTTTTAAAAGGATTTAAAAACAGTTTTGACCAAAACAAATCACAGGCTAACAACTCTTTAAGAAAACTTTATGTGCACAATTTTTAAAATAAATTGGTCTAGAGGTCATATTAGAAAGTCAATCCTATCCCATAAAGTTTTAGACACTGAATCATGGCAATAACTGCATCTATGATCAAGCGATACAGAGCCTTCCATGGTCACGAGAGCCCTCAACTCTACTAACATGGATGTAATGTGGTAATGTGGCAATACTCACATAGTGATTTCTTATGTATTATCAATTTGTCAGTCCAAAATTTCTCTTCTTTAAGTGGCACAGGCTCACTAGAGAAATAATCTTTGTGATTCTAACGAATCTGTATGTCTCATCTTGAATAACTCGAGTTTTACTTTATGTGTTACAAGACATACCTTTAGGCTAATAACTTAATGCCCCAGCCTTGCTTAAGGTTAACACATTCCTTAAGTCTTTAAAACCAGATATATATACATCATGTCAATAAATGAAACACCCAAGTGTTCAAAAGGATTTTGCATGCAATGACAACTGATACATATAAGCCAAGATTTACCACACGGTAAAAATTACAGATGAAAATAAACTTTATTTAAAATGGAGCAAAACAACTCCCACTAACCAATCGCATCCCATAATGCACCTAAACCCATGCTTATGACATGTCTTTCAAAATACAAGGGCGAAGACCTTAGGTTAGGGGATCTATAACCATATCATCTGTACCAATATGCTCCACTGCAATGTCACCTTTCTTTACTGTCTCCTTTATGGTCAAATACTTGACCTTCATGTCCTTAGACCCTCTAAGTTCTTTATTGTTGTTTATAAACAACACAGTAAAACTGTTATTACTATATGTCTGGATGGGTCTATCCACAGAATCTAAAATGGTCAACTACTTTATGAGATTCCTGAGTCAAATAACCTGAGTAGCAACCCCATGGCATGCTACAAACTTTACCTGTATAGTCAATGTGGTTACCAATGTTTGTTTTGTACTATTCCATAATACTACCATTCCTGTCATTAGAAAAACATAACCAGATGTGGATCTCCTATCATTCTCACAGCTAGCAAGGTTGGAATTAGTATGACCCACTAGCTTGAGTTCAGGAATGTGTCTTTATGTTACATATAATCTTTTGTCCCCTACAAGTACCATAATACTTTCTTGGCAGCAACCCAGTGGGCTAAGACCAGGATCGACCGATATCTCCAAGAAGACCCATCACAAAAGTAATATCCATCCGTACAGACACTGAGCATACATGATACTACCTAGTGCGCTAGTATAAGGCACCTCATTATGCCATCCTTCTCGCTTCATTTTTCGGCACTCGTGTCGAGCTCGGTTTGAGAACAGGAACATTCCCGGTTTGCAATCCAGCATCTGAACCTCTCCGAATACGATCAACATAAGCTCTTTGAGAAAAACTTAGTAAACGACGAGAACGATCCCTATGGATCTCAATGCCAAGGACAAAAGAAACCTCACCAAGGTCCTTCATGTCAAATTCTCTAGATAATAGTTGCTTTCATTTATGCAACATCCCTAGGTCACTACTGGCAAGCAGGATGCCATCCATATAAAATATGAGAAAACAGAATTTGCTCCCACTGACCTTGTGATATATACACTGATCCGCTTTATTTTTCACAAAACTGAATGAAGTCACGACACTGTCAAACTTCAAATACCACTGCCTGGAAGCTTGTTTGAGACCGTAAATAGACTTCTTGAGTCCACGCAAGATGGTCTGAACCATCCACCGCAAGACCCTCAGGTTTAATTCAACAAGCTCCCAAACATCATTATGTTTCATCGATTCTACCTCATCTCTCATTACATCTAACCACAAATCTTACTGAGAACTAGAAACAACGCCTAAATAAGTAACTGGATCAACCACACAACCAATGTCGTAGTCATGTTCTCTCAGATAGACCTTATAGATAGATGGTATTTTTGAATTTCTCCCCTTGATGGATTTCCGTGATGGTGCTACCACTGCCTCACCCTGAATCTGAGAAATCTCAGTTGGAACTGCATCAATGATAGGATCCTCAATCGCATCCTGATTGAGAGGAATCTCATCAGGTGCTACATGAATGTCAAGGACCGTTATCAATATCAGGCTCCTGAACTCCAGCAGGTGTAACTAATGGTGTAGTATGCCCCACATCCGTCTGAATAAGTAGAAAAACATGTACCGATGTACCAACCATGTCACTATCTCGAACAGTTTGAGAACAATCATTCCTTTTGGCCACATCAAATTTCAGAAACTTCGTTGCCTATAAGTCCATAATTCTAGTGTCTCCGCAGGGGTTATAAAATTTATATCCCTTCGAATGATTTGGATAGCTAACAAAATAGTAATGAGTAGTCCTGGGATCCAACTTGTTCAAAGTCGGATAATATAATTTTATACAGAGGCACCCCAAACTCTAAGATGGTTTTGGGTTTAGTAACTACATGGTTAAGGATACAAGGAGTAGTTTTCAAAAACTTCTCCCATAAGAACTTAGGTAAAATTTGTCTTACTAATCATACTCCTCACCAGTGCAGTTATGCCTTTCGACGCCACCATTTTTCTTAGGACTTCCTAGCATAGTAAATGGACCAACTATCCCAGAGTCCTCTTAGTATTTGGCAAATAGGCCCTTAAGCTATCCAGCATCGCCATGTCTGCCATAATACTCACCCCCATGATCGGATTTAATAATTTTAATTACTTTCCCCAACTGTTTGCCAACTTCAATCCCAAAAATCTTGAACTTGTCAAGAGATTCAGACTTTTCTTTAATTAAGAACAAATAGCCATATCGGGAGTAGTCGTCTGTTAAAAGTGATGAAATAAAAAATTTCTATACTATGTGGCTGAATAGGGACCACTAATGTCAGTATGAATGACCTCCAACAGGTCAGAACTATAGACTACAGTTTTTTTCTTTATCTTGGTCATCTTTCCCTTACATCAGTCTACATAAGTTTCTAGATCACTTTCGAGAGTAGGTAGGATGTCAGACTTTATCAGCATTTCCACTCTTACCTTAGAAATATGACCTAACATCTTATGCCACAATGTGAAAGACCGTTCTTTAGGTAAGGGTCTTTTGAAAACAACGTTTTCAACATTATGGAAGACGTAGATATCATTAGGAGATAAACACAGTCTATACAATCCATTGGACGTAATGCAAGAACCAACTTTATTTGAAACAAATTTATCATACTGTTCTTTATTTCAAAATGGTAACTACCAATGTCCAACACTGAAATCGAAATTAAATTTCGCCTGAAGGATGGTACATAAAAAAGTATTCTTTACAGTCAAATTAAAACTAGAAACTAGTAAGAAAATGATATCTCCCATGAACTTTACGTCAATCATATCCATCGTTCCCTATGACAAGCCTTGATTCATCCTGATTTGGCCTCTTCCGATTTATGAATCCATGTATGGTAAATGCAACTTAGTTAGTTGCCCCGCCGTCTAGCCTCCAAGAACTGGATGAGGCTTATGATAGATTGGATTCACAAACAAAAGCTAAAGAATCGTTACGTGATGGCTTGGGTTTTGATAACCAAGTCTTGTATTTGTTGCAGTCCTTCTTTATGTGACCCTTCTTCTTGCAAAAGAAGCAGCGATCACTCTCTTTCTTAGGTCCCAAATTGGTAATCCGATCGCACTCTTTATTGGCAGACTTATGAGTATGGTTTTTAGACTTTTTACTCTCATGGGATTTGGAAATAACAAGTAGTTTCTCTTCCTCGGATACAACCCTAGAAATAAGGTCATTGATACTCCAGACACCATCCTGGGAAATGTAGTTGGTTTTGATGATGTCAAAATCAAAAGGTAGGGTATTAAGAACTTGATGAACAATAAAGGCATCAGGAAGAGCAATATTCAAGGCTTTGATTTTGGTTTGATAGTCAACCATCCAAACAATATAATCCCTAACACCCCCAGAACCATGATATTCCATATTAAATAGCCCTTGCAGAAGTCTCCCAATCTCAGCATTCGATGAAACTTGGTATCTCTTGGAAATTGTATCCAGCAATTCTCTGGCAGTACATTTATTAGGTAGACCACCCTTAAGGTGTTTTGATATCGACCTCTTTATAGATAGTACAGCTAAACGATTACTCTTTTCCCATGCAGAATGTACAGATTTTTCATCCTCAGTACTATCAGTTGTTAGGTCCATTGGTTTATCTATAACAAGGGACGTATGCACATTTGCCATTTCCATGGTAAACATAATGTCCTCTTTCCACTTCTTAAAATTTGACCAAGTAAGAATCTCAATAGTAACCATGTTATTATTGATAGAAAAGGTGACTAAAAATTTAAACAATGAACAGTACAATAATCAGCATGAAGCAAGTACAGCTTGAAACCATATAAGCTTATGAGAATTTTACACACATCATTGTGAAAATACCTTTGGACTGAATTCCCAATATGTAATTGTAAAAATCCCTACATACCAGTGGCCATGGGAATACAGCTCAACTTTTAAAATCCACCACCTTTGGGTGTGCAGAATTCTAGGGTCAGCCTATTTATATGCATACTGTATATGTACCCCTTTAAGTACCAATACATGATCACCACCTTTGGGTGTATGACCACACATTAGAGTTGAAGGACATCCCACAACTGTATGAGACCGGTGTTTCACAAATCCAATAAGGAAGGTCGCTTTGGCGGCTGCATCCTGTCAAACCCATGGAACCCTCTCTTGGGATATTCCAAAATTACTTACATCCTTAAATAAATTGTGTTATTTTATACTTTATGACAAGGGGCTTAACTGTCTCAAAATTAACACAAATATGCCAACAGTATTGTTCATCAAAGTAGGTATTCCAGTAAGTCAGAAAATTAGTTCGGTTCCCAATGGAACGAATCGTTAAATTTCAGAATAGGGCATGCATCAAAAGAATACCAAAAGTATTTAAAATATACATATCTGATCAAAACAGAGGGCACCACTGTGTAGAGCACAGAAAAATAGAGCCAACGCAAAAAATGGGACCCCAAATGGAGTCTCGTAGCCCCCAGAAAGCTCAAGTCCAAATTCGATTGACTGTACTGGTCAAACCGGTCCGAAAAGTCAAATCAAATCAATTTGGTTCAACCCCGGTTCGAGCAAACCGGTTCAGGACTGGTCCTATCGGGTTCGGACCAAGTTTGACCGGGTCATAATTCGAGTCAACGGGTTGGGTTTTCGGGCCATAAAACGGGTCGACCCAGCCCATCGACGCACGTTAGTAGCCTTTATACCTGTCAGGGGCGCACGATAGCAAAACCCCAGATTTCTTTTTTTTTTTTTCACTTCAGCCGGCGAGTGAGATCACCCGCGACTGCCGCCGGCGACGATCCACATATCGAAATTTCTGTTTTTTAATGCTCTACTTGCCTGTATAGTCAGATTCGACTTTCGCCCAAAAAAAATCCGACAGAATGCCAGTATCCGTACGGGTTTTTTGAAAAAATCCTAAAAAACTTGATTCGAACCGAAAAATTTTCGATTCCCTTATTATGTTCTATTATTTTGAATCCATATAGGTTCAAGAACGGATCTATGGAATCTCTGATACCACATGTTAGAATAAATCGATCCGAATAGGGACAAAATCCCAAAAGCCAGGATCTCCATAGGGCGTTCAAGAACACAATCAAATAAATAATAAAAAATAGGGATAGAACCACTGACCTTGTTTTGCATCCATAGTGATGATGATTGCAGCGGAAAATAAAGAATAAAGATCTAGGTGCTTCCCCTCTATTCCTAAAGTAACTGGCCTGATGAGAATACCGTATGCGCAGAGGCGATGAACACTGAATATCTCCCTCTCTTTCCAGAATGCACTCTTCAATAGTGATTGAGAATAATTAGTTGTTATGGGTAGAGGGGGGACCTAGCTCTCCTAATATAGTAATCCCTATAGGGTCTGATTCATCACAGTCCCAATAGGAATCTATCTGGCCCACACTAAGCCAGTCCACATTAGACTTCTAATATAACTTAATGACCCCACTTTATTAGACCAAAACCTTAATTAGCCTGGTTTAGGGATTTAATTATGTCCATATGGAATTTTATTAGAACTAAAATTCTAACAAGAACCACCCCACAACACACCTCACATGAAATACCCTCGTGCTCACCTTAAATCCCCCATGCTCGCTAGGGCAAACCCACTTGAAACCCCTTCGGTTTTAGATCCGTTTGGTTTTCTCCAACCCTCGCGCAATGCGTCGTTCATGCCTATCACGGCATTCAGGCAACAAGCCAACTCCTCTCTACTCCATCCCTCCTGCCCTAGTGCTCCCTGCATAGAAGCAGCCCCAGCAACAACACCTCACCTTGCAGTTCTATGGGGACCTGCAAAGTCAAGAATTAAAACCAAAAAAGAAAAAGAAAAGAGTAACCCACCTATTTGAGCTCTGCTACATGTTGTTGGATGACGAATGGTTGAAGAAGATTTTAATCCCATCCTCTATCTTACACAAATGATGGTCTTTGATTTATTAAAAAAAAAAAAAAAGGGAAAGAGAATGCCATCCGGTGACGCAGCACATACCACCCCTGCGCCTAGACACAACGGTGCACAAAATGACCACCACACCCATGATCATTTCCATCTTTTCAAGGGATGCGACGGTCATTACTTGCACCCCTATGTTTGGACTTAGGGGCGGCGTGCACTGTGCGACCAGGTGGCGTTCTTTTCCCTAAAAAAACAAAGGGTTTTTGTCAAATGCCCCCTGAAAATGCCCATTTGTCCAAATGCCGCCTTATAACTTTTCTAATTGCAAATTCCCCCAACTTTCAAAACAATATAGCACTTTAGTCTCTGTCGTTAATTTAAAACGTTAGATGTTAGTTTCAGGGTATCTAATGACCAAAATACCCTCATCTTCTCCAATGGTGCACAAAAAACAAGATACAATGGCAATATCTAAAAATCGCTAAGTCTATTATCTCACAATCCTGGCTTAGAAGAAACTTTATGGTCCTCCTAGAGTCTCAAAAAGTGTACAAATAAGATATATTCTCAAGTTGAATGTCAAACTTGATCCCTAGAGCATGCCTGTGCCTTGATTGCTAATAATGCGGCTGATGAGTCTGAGAAGACTTGGAGATTTCTAAATCCTCAAATGCTAGGTTCTTGAGCACCAATGAGATTCAACCTGTTTGAACGCTTCTACTGGTATAATTTATCTGACATAGGAAATCTTATCTTACTACAAGATTATGGTGTTTTTTGTACAATCTGTTCTCATGTATACTTTGTAAAACAGAGAATGAATAACTTGGATTTCTCTAGTTTGCTTTGGCAACCTAATGCGGGATTATGTTGGTTTTCGTACAATCTGTTCTCATGTATACCGTGTGTAACAAAGAATGAATAACTTGGATTTCTTTGGTTGCTTTGGCAACCAAATGTTAGAGTTTATTTCTCACATTTCTCCCAATATCATGAAGGATTAGTTGAAATCATTTTGCTAGGCCTGATGCTACTTTTGATATTTTGCCTGCTGTGGTGCAAGGTTTTAGTATTTGGGAATGGGATAGGGATCATTTTGATACCGATCCATATCTATGAGATTCCCTGGAAAAAGCTGAAAAAATTGCACTTTGATTACGGATTGCCAGAGAGATGGAATAGAAGCAGAGGAGAGTTGAGAATTGAACATCCCTGCAAGTTCATGGCCTTCAATTGCAGTTGAGGGTTCATGGCAGCTTGGTGACAGCCTGGTAATTAAATGGAGCATCTGTTCTTGGGATCTAAGAATTATTAAATTTGAAAAACTAGACTGCCACAACTGTTACTTCATTTCCTCTATGTGGAATTCAAGCCATTTGGAGGTTTAATTTTCATTTTTGGAGGTTTGATTTTAGGGTTCATCTTCCCCAAATGGTTTAGGGTTTGATTTTCAGTTTCAAACCCTAAACCATTTGGAGAAGATGAGGGTATTTTAGTCATTAGATACCCTAGAACTAACATTTAACGTTTCAAATTAATGGCAGAGACCAAAGTGCTACATTGTTTTGAAAATAAGGGGGAGTTTACAATTAGAAAAGTTGTAAGGGGCATTTGGATAAATTGACATTTTAAGGGGGCATTTGACAAAAACCCAAAAAAAGAGAGTCATGAATGAGTTGATGTTTTGGAATTATCCAATCTTGCAAAAATGAGCAAAAATGATA
Organism: Telopea speciosissima; assembly: GCF_018873765.1. Taxonomy (NCBI): domain Eukaryota; kingdom Viridiplantae; phylum Streptophyta; class Magnoliopsida; order Proteales; family Proteaceae; genus Telopea; species Telopea speciosissima. The sequence goes on along the minus strand of NC_057924.1, from coordinate 63,827,113 downwards.
GTCTTTGTTTTTTTTAAAAAAAAAAAATTTCATGAACCAATTATTTGTATTTTGGAATTAATTTCGGTATAAGTTTTTATAAAAAAATATTCCTATTTTTTTTGGGTGTTTTGGAATTGAGAATGGAGTAGGTTTACAAAAAATTGTTTCTCATTCCATCGAAATAAAATCAAGAAATATTAATTCTGTCTATGATCATTCCATCGAAATAAAATCAAGAAATATTAATTCTGTCTAAGATTGACTCCCATGGAGCGGGAGTGCAACCAAATGTAGCATTGGTGTCCACCATTGTTGAATGTTTCAAGATCAATTGTGATGCTAACCACATTCTAGATTCTATGAAAAGGATGTGTTGGTTATATTTTTCGTGATCACCATGGTCGGCCTTTGTTTTCAATATCTGAACCATCTTCTTTTTCCAATCCAACCGAAGGGAAAGCTTGTCCATTTGGTTAGGATGCTTGAAGCAATTTCAAAAGGTTTTGAGCAGATTCTAGTGGAATCTAATAACAAGGATATGGTTACCTTCCTCCAAGATTGTTCCAATACATCCCCATTACATGTTAGGCCAATTCTAGATGATATATATCACTGAAAGTCCTACTTTGTATTTTGTGATTTCTTGTTTGATCCAAGGGAGATAAATAACATAGCTGACTCCATGGCAATGAGGGCCTTGTCTTTGACACATACAACAGTCTGGCCCATTTTCGATCCATGGATTCTAGAGCACTATTATCCTCCATCCATGAGTTCTTTGCGTCCTTATGAATGATTTTCCTTTTACCCACAAAAAAAAAAAAAAAAAGAATAATTGAACCAAACTAGAAAGTTCTGTAATTTTCCCCTATTTTGCCAAAAATTATAGTTGTGTGTGTAATGTGTCAAATCAATATCTAGAGAATTGTTTAAACTATCCACCAATTAAATTTTAGGGAACGCGATCAGCGTTAGTGTAGGGCCAAAGGGAGTGCACGCGGAAGCATCAACAAAGATATGATTTACACCTTTTATGGGGGCAGAGTGGTCATTTGGCCGCATGTTGTGTCTAGGCACAGGAGCTATACTCTTGGATAGAGTTCTTTTCCCCTAAATTTTAAATTATAAGCTCAATTTCAGTCGTGTATCCTCTTATAAATAAAATATTGTGCTTTATCTTTGGTGGTCTTCGACATCTGAACAAGGGAATAAGAGATCCATTTGATACACAAAACTAATCAATAAAAGTCCAATGAAGTCCAATACCATCCAAATTACTATGCGATACAACCCAATGTGCAGTCTAGACAAACTTTTGGGCTTTGGACGTGCCTAGTAAGAAATGATAACCATTCTTTCTTTATCTTCTTTGGGGTAAATGATACTATTAGTCATGCTTATTGTAATTAGTTCTACACTTATGGTATAAAACACTCATTGTCTCCTTGATGCCATGCAATTTCTCCAAAAGGATTTTGAGGTAAAGGCACCCTTGGTCTCCAAACATGAACAATCCAGGGGAATAGCTTAATTGACCTTGTCTCTTCTAATCTTGTAATGGGCAACACTCTATCACCAAACATGACCAAAATCGCATTCTTCCACAATACATTATACGTAAGCATTCAAATTCCAATTGAGTCTCCCTATATCATGATCCGAATCCAACCACCCCTTGCCTGTCAGTTTTACTACAATCTCCCTACCATGGATCATCATCCCTACTCTTAACAAACTGAAAGTTTGATCCACAAACAAAGGAAGCGGGACAATGCATAGGTCCAAGCAATACAATAAGGAGTCTTTAGAGCAATGCAAATGATGGGGGTGCATTTGTCTCTTTAGAGACATGGACAGTCTCATGGTAGATGATGGTGCATTTGTCAAATTATGGGAACTCCCCCTGAGCAAGCTCCCCCTGGGCGAACCCCCCTCTTTTGGCGTGGACCCTATGCACATGGACAGACACAACGGACTCTAGGCCCCGCCTTCAATTGCAAGACGTACACTATCTCCAGGACTCTAGGCCACCGCCTATCAGTCAACGTACCCACAATGGACTCAAACACCCAGAATCTATCTACAGTCTATCCATCAAGGATACCAAGTCTATCAAAGACACCATGTCTCATGGGAAGACAATCAATCAAGGATAAGCCCAGATGCCCAAGGACTCTATCCACCACGAAGGCCACACTACATCAACTGGGACTCTCCACACCGCCATGCACTACTATAAAGGGAAGGTACTCTACCCCATCAGGGGAGCTTGAATTCTACTATTCACTCATCTGTTTGCTCAGAGAGATCTAACTTAGGCATCGGAGAGCCCTAGGTCGGAACCACACAGGTCTCCTTTGCCACCCAGGGTCTTTTGCAGGTTATGACACTCGAAGGACCGCTGAGCGATTTCTCAATGCAACAGATTGGCACCGTCTGTGGGAACGACGCTAGCCATTACCTTTACTAGCTTGTTTCCATCACTGATCAATCATGGCATGCAGGAAGACTGCTCCCTCCACCAACAATGCCCCAAGAGAGGGGAACGCATCCCCTCCTCCAGAGAACTCACGTCGCAGAGCCAATGACTATGTCTCTCTAGAGAGGGAAAACCCAGTCGTTGATCAAGTCGAGCGATTTCTCGACGCAACAGATTGGCACCGTCTGTGGGAACAACGCTAGCCATTACCTTTACTAGCTTGTTTCCATCACTGATCAATCATGGCATGCAGGAAGACTGCTCCCTCCACCAACAATGCCCCAAGAGAGGGGAACGCATTACTTCCTCCAGAGAGCTCACGTCGCAGAGCCAGTGACTATGTCTCTCTGGAGAGGGAAAACCCAATTGACGATCAAGTCGCAGTGGGCGAGCCCAACAACGAAGTGGGGGTGGAGGCGGTACTTGATCCCAATGCACCAGCCACTGTGGGTCAAATCAACGACCTGCAACGACAGATCCTCCATGAGCAATAACTCTTCCGTGACTACCTGAGGCAGCGAGCAACATCACACCATAGTAGGACGGACCCTCGACAGGAGCAGAGCCCCAAGAGGACACCTCCCAGGGGTGACAGGTCAGAGAGGCACACCAGGCAATGGGGAGAGCCTTCCCAACCTAGGGGGAGAATGGTGGACCTTTCAGCACGGTCGGACAGGGGGAGAACACCATCACACCGATCCGTGGTACCTAACCTTGAAGGGTCCATTCGAAGATCGGTGTTTGATGGTCGACTAGGAGGAAGTCATGCACCAGAGCGAAGCCGGACTTACCGTGAAGGAACCCCCTCGCGTTTAAGACAGGATTCATCACGGCGTGACCCCTCACCATCCCGCCAACAGTCAAGGTGGGAGGGGACTTCCAGGAGAGAACGTGAGCGAGCTCGCAGTGAATAACCAGTAAGGCGTGGGGAACAAGCACGGGATGAAGAGTTAGACAAAAGACTCCGAGAATTGGACAAGAAACTGGAAGGATTGAAGAATCAAACCAAGGGCAAGACACACTCAATCCCTGGACAACACCCTTTCTCAGAAGAGATCATGTCAGCCTCACTGCCATCCAGGTTCAGGTTACCTACCTTTGAACTCTACAATGGTACCACCGACCCTAATGACCACATCAACTATTTCAATGGCATGATAACACTATATAGTGGATCGGACGTGGTATCCTGTCGAGCCTTCCCTGCATCCCTCAAGGGTGCGGCGACCTCATGGTTTTCCAGATTGCAACCACGGTTAATTGGATCATTTATGGAGCTATACGAACAGTTCGTGACCCTCTTCCAGAGCAGCGTCAAGCAGAAGAAGACCACGGTCAATCTACTGAACGTGTACAAAACCCTGGGGAGTCCTTCAGGGAGTATGTCAGTAGGTTCACCAAGGAGTCCTTGGAGGTCAGAGACCTAGACGACTAGACCCAGCATGCTGCCTTAGCTAGGGGCAACCGTGATATGGAGTTGATCAAGGACCTGGCACGTCATGAGACCAGGACCATGAAAGAGCTACTGGAGCGATGCAACGAGTTCGCTAACATGGTCGAGATAGTGCAAGCTCGACAGAAGGCGATCAAAGCCAAACCACAGGACAATAAGAGGTCAGCACCTGATGACCGTAAAGAGAGTAAGAGGTCGAGGACCGAACATTGACAAGAGAAGGGTGATCGCCTATCAGGAAGAAGTGACCGTTGCCCAGAGAGGAGTGAGAGAGTAGGCAGTCCAGAGTTCACACCGCTGAACACCACCAGGTCCCAAATTCTTATGCAGATCCAGGACCGTAACCTAATTCGATGGCCACGACCCATGCTAGCAGGACCTGAGAAGCGCAACCCCAACAAGTACTGTCTCTTCCACAAGGACTATAGGCATGACACAGAAGAATGCTACCAACTAAAGAGGGAGATAGAAGGCCTTGTGAAAGCAGGGAGTTTGAACAAGTACGTGAAGGGGAGACGTGATGGCCGGTCCGGCCAAGGAGATAGAGGTCGTGACCGAGAAAGAGAAGAACCCAGAAGGGAAGAAAGAAGGACGGACCGAGAGAGAGATTACCCAGAGGAGCGAAGAGATGCAGCCGAGCCTAGTGGCACCAAGGGAGCCCCCATCCTCACCATACTAGGAGGACCGGGGCAGGAGTCTACTAGGAAGGCCAAAGCCCATGCCAGGTTCGTGGGAGTAGCGGAGAAGCCAAGCAAGGTAACCAAGTCTGAGACGGTGATCTCCTTCTCGGATGATGACTTAGAAGGTGTGAGCTTTCCACATGAGGACGCCCTGGTAGTACAGGTGGAGATAGCTAACCGACCAGTGCACATGGTGCTGATAGATACAGGGGCATCCGTGGATGTGCTCTCACTGGAACCCTACCGCCAGTTCGGGTTCGGAGATGACCAAGCCAGAGCTTACCTACCTCAATGGGTTTTCGGGCGCCACGGCCTCCATCAGAGGCACCATAGAGCTACCCGTCACCTTTGGACAACACCCTCGACTGGTGACCATCATGGTGAACTTTATGGTCGTCAAGTCCGTGGTGTCGTTCAACGGTCTCCTAGGGCGACCATCTCTGATAGCCCTTAGAGGTGTCGTATTTCCGCTCCACCTAAAGATGAAGTTCCCCACTGACAATGGAGTGAGTGAAGTCCGAGGTGACCAGAAGAAAGCTAGAGACTGCTATGCCACCTTTGTGAAGAAAAACAAAGGCAACACACGAGGGATGGCATTGTGCATGGAGAATCTGGTCTACGACCAGAGTGATGAACTGACAGAGAAGAGAGGAAGACCAATGGAGGACCTTGTCCCCTGGCCACTCAGCAGGGACGATCCCTCCAAAGTTGTGTAGGTTGGCTCGTTGTGAGCAAGGGGCAGAAAGAAGAGCTGGGACATCTCCTCCAGAGCAATATGGATGTCTTCGCATAGTTGACTGCCGACATGCCAGGCGTACCCAGGTCCATAGCAGAGCACAGACTACACATAGACCCTATCAGGAAGCCCGTCCAGCAGAAGAGACAAAATTTTACCCTCGACCGACAGACGGCTATCAAGGAAGAGGTCAAGAAGTTGAGCCAAGCAGGGTTCATCCTGGAAGAGAAGTTCCCTACCTGGCTCGTAAACGTGGTCATGGTACCCAAGCCAAATGGGAAGTGGCGAATGTGTGTCGACTACACTGACTTGAACAAGGCATGCCCAAAGGATGAGTACCCACTACCCAGGATCGACTTATTAATTGACGCCACCGCGGGGCACAAGATGCTGAGTTTCATGGATGCTTACTCAGGTTACAACCAGATCCTCATGGATGAGGATGATGAGTCTTACACCGCCTTCTGAACAGACAAGGAGAACTACTGCTACCGCGTCATGTTGTTCGGGCTAAAGAACACAGGAGCCACCTACCAAAGAATGGTCAACAGGATGTTCAAGGAACAGATCGGGCGCAATATGGAAGTGTACGTGGATGACATGCTTGTAAAGAGCGTCTGAGCCCACCAACACTTGACTGACCTGGAAGAAGCATTCACTGTACTGAGAAGAAACCAGATGAAACTAAATCCTGCGAAGTGTGTGTTCGGGGTAACGTCAGGGAAATTCCTGGGGTTCATGGTCTCAGTACGTGGAATAGAAGCCAATCCCTCCAAGATCAAAGCCATTCAAGAGATGGCACCACCTCAGATGGTCAGAGAAGTGTAAAGGTTAAATGGAAGGATCGCCGTCCTTTCAAGGTTCATGTCACGGTCAGGAGACAAGTGTCTGCCTTTCTTCAAGACATTAAAGAATCTTCGAAGTCCTAAAGACTTTACCTGGACGGAGGAGTGCCAGAAGGCATTTGAGGAGCTAAAGGAATACCTTAGGAGTCCACCACTGCTTGGACGACCAGAACCTAATGAAGAATTGCAGATCTACTTGGCGGCGACCCCTATCGCAGTGAGTATGGTACTGTTGAGGGAAGAGAGTAAGGTACAGAGACCTATCTACTATGTCAGTCATGTGTTGATTGATGCAGAGACTAGGTACACAGAATTGAGAAGGTTGCCTATGCATTGGTGATCGCGGCAAGGAAGCTAAGGCCTTACTTCTAAGCCCATACCATCATGGTCCTTACCGACCTACCATTAAAGAAGGTATTGCACAAGCCAGACGTCTCCGGAAGGTTGATTGCCTGGATCGACGAGTTGAGTGAGCACGACATCAGGTTCCAGCCCAGGACGACAATAAAAGGCCAAGCCCTGGCAGACTTTGTCGTTGAATGTACCCTGCCAGAGAACGAACCAGAAACGGAGGAACTAGAGGACCAAGATCGAGGTTCGTGGGAGATGTACGTGGATGGTTCGAGCAATGCCACTGGAAGTGGGGCTGGCTTCATACTTACTAGCCCTAAAGGATTTTGAATCCAGTACGCCCTCCGATTCACCTTCCCAGCATCCACCAATGAAGCACAGTACAAAGCACTACTAGCTCTGGGTGGCTAAAGCCATTCAAGTCACCCACCTATCCATCCAGTGTGACTCCCAACTTGTAGTGAACCAGGTGAACAAAGAGTATGAAGCGAAGGTCGAGCGAATGGCATCATACCTGGCACGTGCTCTAGAATTGATCGGGGAGTTCGTGAAGTTAGAGATGGTTTGGGTTCCCAGGATCGACAGCGCCACCGCAGACGCACTGTCCAGGCTAACCAATGATGAACTCAAAAACCTGGCCAGTGCAGTATATGTTGAAATACTACACAACCCAATGTATCAGGAGAAGCAGGTTAATGAGATTGAGGAAGGACCTAGCTGGATGGACCCTATACTTAACTACCTACAGAATGACATCCTACCAGAGGACAAGGTTGAAGCAAAAAAGGTAAGGATGAGAGCTGCAAAGTACACCGTCCTCGATGGAGTACTGTACAAGAGGGGAGCCACAACACCATTACTTCGGTGCCTAGGACCCAAGGGAGCCCAATACGCCCTAGTAGAGGTACATGAAGGGATATGCGGAAGCCACATGGGAGGAAGACACCTAGCCTATAAATTCCTCCGCTAGGGGCTCTACTAGCCGAGAATGCAAGTGGAAGCCATCCAGTACGTCAAGACCTGCGAGCAAAGTCAGTTGTTCGCCCCAGTACCCCATCTACCCGCCACCAAGCTGACATCGATCCTCAACCCCATTCCCTTTGCCATGTGGGGGGTCGACATCTTAGGGGACTTCACGGCAGCGTCAGGTAACTGCAAGTACTTAGTGGTCGCCATAGACTACTTCACCAAGTGGGTGGAAGCCAAGCCATTAGCCAAGATCACAGAGAATGAAATGGAGAAGTTCGTCTGTGACGACATCATCTACAGGTTTGTCGTGCCCAAGATTATAGTCTCTGACAATGAGAAGCAGTTCAACAACCCCAAGTTCAGAGCCTTCTGTTAGAGCTACAACATTGACTATCGACCTGTCTCGGTAGCCTACCCACATGCCAATGGTCAGGCGGCGGTGACCAACAGAACGTTGCTGGATGGAATAAAGAAAAGGTTAGAAGGAGCCAAAGGGAAATGGGTCAAGGAACTACTAAGCGTTCTATGGGCATATCGCACCACAGTAGGGACACCCACAGGGGAGAGCCCATTTCGCTTAGCATATGGCACAGAAGCATTGGCACCGGTGGAAGTCCTAGCCATGTCTCATAGGGTACTACACTTCAATGAAAGAACATATACAGATGGACTGCGCGCAAACCTGGACTTCCTGGACGAGGTACGTGAGAAGGCGTTGTTGAGGAACGTGGCATATCAACAACGAACAACCAAGTACTACAACGCCAGGGTGAGAGAACGATTATTCCATCAGGGAGACTTAGTCCTAAGAAGGGCAAGTGCGTCACAGCCAAGGAAGGAAGGAAAACTATCAGCCAATTGGGAAGGACCTTACATAGTTTCCAAGCAGATACGTCCAGGGACATACCGCTTGAAAACTCCGGGGGGCAAGAAGGTAGACTGCACCTGGAACTCGGAACACTTGAAGAAATACTATCAGTAGAAGTCACGGCAACAACACCGTCAACAATAGTGGTAGCAGTAGCAGCAGTAGTAGCAGTAGCAGTAGATTACATTACAATTTTCAAGGATAATTTGACAAATTTTATCTAAAGTAAACAGTTGGTTTCGAAATACTTGTCTACTACTCAATCGAAGCACTCCCACCACACACATCAAGGTCCGTCGACCACTGAGGCGTAAGGATAAGGTCCACCACCAGGGCGCATCGTCGCCAAGGCCCGTTGGCCACCAAGGTCCGTAGACCACCAAGGCGCAATGCCACCAAGGCCTGTTGGCCACCAAGGTCCGTAGACCACCAAGGCGTAATGCCACCAAGGCTCGTTGGCCACCATGGTCCATAGACCACCAAGGCGCAATGCCACCAAGGCCCGTTGGCCATAAGGGTCCGCTAACTACTAAGACTTGACTCCCCTAAATACCACAGATCACCAGGGGTTACAAATAAGGAAGGGACTCAACGAAGCAACAACGATCACATAAGTACTACATCCACATCGAAGGAAGAAAAAGTCAAATACTACAATCTGAGAAGGAAGTAAGGGTCACAATCCAAGAGCTCAAACCCAAAGGTCCAACATCCAAAGAACACCTATAAGATCAGGGAACATCTGAAGGAGGAGCGGCATCCGATCCAGCAGGTGACGCTCTCCTCCGGTAGAGCCACGCCCTCCTCGGTCTCCGCAACACCCTCCTCAGGTGAAGCAAAAACCCCAGAAGCAGTCTCAGGGAGCAGTGTGGTGACCTTCGAAAACTCTGAGAAATCATAACCTGGGGTCTTCTCCAAAATGTGAGCCACCAAGTCCCTGACGCCTGCGTCATAGATCTCTTGGTTGTACTTATAAAAGTACACAGTAATCTTAGGAGATCGCTGATAGGCTGCTACCGCACGCTCCCCTGCCTCAGAAAGCTCCGCCTCGTGACTCTGCCTCAAGGCGCGAAGCTCCTCCTCCAAAGCCCGAACTCTAGATGAACTCTGAACAGCCATTGCAGTAGCCACCCTGAGCTCCTCCAAGACACTCCTCTCGCGAGCCACAACCTCCTCCTGGGCGGCCTTATGACCCTAAAGCTCCCTCTCCATACTCTGCATCGCTCGCTTCCGTTGGACCTCGCGAAAAGCATGACCCTCTAGATGGAGCACCGCCTCTGTGACCAGGTGCTGGACCTGCAACCAACATGGCAGTCAAAGGACATTCACAAGCACAAAAGAAGCAATGACACGAAAAGTAACGACAAAGAAGAATGACTCATAGAAGCTAGCTCTTGATAAAGGCTCTGCGACAGGAAGGCATCGCTAAATCCCGGAACAACAGAACGCTCCGCAGGAAGCCTCCCCATATCCAGCCACTCCCGACATGCGCCACGACTAGCCAACGTCGCTCCCTCCTGAAGATCCCAAGGAAGCACCAAAGAGGAGGAGGTCAGAGGAGCTACAGTAGCCTTAACAGACGGAGGAGTCACCCCTTTGCCCTTAGAGGGGGGTGGAACAACAGATCTAGATGCAGAGGCGGGAGGAGACGTCCGAGGAAGAAGCATGCGTGGCCCAGTCCTCGCCGCACTAGAGGGATCAGGACCACCTTTCCACTTGGTCCCAACCACTGCGGAAGGAGAAGAAGTAGGAGCGGACGAAGCCGCACAACCAACCCCAGGGGGGGCGGATTGAGCACCCCACTTCCACAGGTCCGAGCGGAAGACGCTAAGGTCTGGTCGAATAGCCACTGCACAACAACATCCAATCAAGAAACATGAAACAGGTCAGACAACAGGCACACATAATGAAGGTACATAAGCAAATACCAAAGGAGCCAAGCATCTTACTCGGACTCAATTTCCAAAGGCATAAGAAGGCCTCTGAATCCAACTCACGGACGTCGAACGGGTTGCATCCCTGACACCGTTGGAGGGACTCACTCTCAAAGTCACTCAACTTAAGGGGAAGGTTCACACTCTTGACATCAACGGCCTCCCAAGTAGACCGTAGTGCGCACCGAGGGACCAAGGCAAAAAAGAAGTGGTCCTTCCACATCTTCACCGAATGGGTGATCCCCACAAGAGGATCGATAGAAGCAAGGGACCCCTTAGGGAGGCGACGTGCGAAGTGATAACATCCGCCTTCCCCCTTCTTCAACACATAGAAATACGAGAACAGGGGGACGGTAGCGGCACGCCCCAACCGGGCAAAGAACAAATAAAAGCCCAGAACCACCTGCCAAGAGTTGGGCAACACCTGCCCAGGGGTAAGGTGATAATGCTCCAACACCAACTCCACAAAGCGGGGGATGGGGAAGCGAAGGCCATGGACGAAAGAAATATAGTAGAGGCAGACCTCATCTGCCCAGTGAGAATAGGCATGGTCATCGGGCCCTGGGGCGCGATGTTGGACAAGTGTGTGTCCATCAAACCCAGTTCGGTCCGGTTCAACCCTATTTACCTTTGTATTGAACATTTATACATTCTTGTTTAATATTGTCACATAAGATATAAACTTTTTGAGAATTATGTGTTCGTAAGTTATACTTAAAATGGTAGTCACGACTAGGGTTTGGGCTGGGCACCCTTATCATATGGTCGTCACATTGGGTATGCCTAGACATGTGATGTCAGGGTACGAATGCGAGTGCTCACATGTTTGATGTGTGCATTGGCGAAGAATCTACTTTGTCGGTTCCCTCATGTATTACTGCCAGATGTAGGAAGGGATAGGCATGTGTCACCGACACCCTGTACCTGAGGGAACCCTGTCACTGCAAAGTGTGATCGCATTCTTTGGTTCATCAATGACTGAGACTCAAGCGAGTCAAAGTCGGTGTTCTGGGAATACGTGAACACTTTGTGAGTGAAGGAGTTGTCCAACATGGTCACCACTGCCCGATTGGGGAACACCAAGATAGAGACTGTTTGTGCATGGTCGGATCAGAATCTGGATCCAGTGCCATTTTGGAAATGGGTTTGCAAAAATCTATTTTACATAAAATGATACATTATTTATAATTATTTGAACAAAGTATTTTATTGAGTTTTGCGAGACCCGATCAGATGCACAGACGCTCGTATATGGACTTGTACTATGGATTGGGATTTGGCAGTACATGTGTACGTGCCCTAGATTCCATAATGATGGTGTTGATTAGTGGGGGGGGGTTGTATATGATAATAGTTATCATATAGGGAGTTATTTGGAATTTGCTAATTTAATTGGCTCTTTATTTAATTAATAGAATTGATGCTAATTATAATTATCCATTAATAATTAAATAAAGTAACTAATTAATACTTTCCCTATTAGATTCTGCTTCTTCCCCTTTTAGAAGCACTTTGAGATTAAACAGAACTGCCAAACTGAGAGAGAGACAGACTCTCATTGGGATTAAAGTAATCCATCCAGGGTTTAATTAAAACCCTAGATCTATAAAAAGATCAGAAAACGCAGGAGGGGGGCAGTGCTCCATGTTTTTGCCTGGCCCCCTCTTCTGCGTTTTGGTCTCTCTCTCCCTTCTGATCTTGGATGTCGATGCACACCCAAGAATGGTGCCCTTGTGGTGTGATTTAAATTTTTACTTTTGTATTCATCTTTAGTCATGTACGGACTCCATGTATAAATTTATAAAATTTACTGGATGGATATGGGATACAATAACTGTAATATATGTTATCATCAGTGAACCGACATCTTGTACTACTCGATTTAAAAATGATTTACGCTTCCGTTGAATTCGATCTCTTTATGGTGGAATGATTTATTCCATTGGTTTACATTCTTTGACATTATCATGCCTTGATATTGGGTAGGCTATGGATCGAGACACTGTATCTGTGATCCTGGTTGTATTGGGATGACACCTATCATCCCAGTCACTCGTTTTTCTTGTAATATATCATTTATTGCGATGGGGGCGTGACAATTTTAGTCAGCTACAACTGACAATGGTAACTACCCCTTTTTACACAACATATAATCGGGAGGGCGTTACAACAAAAAGAACGGTAGCTACAATTACTAGGGAGATACAATTCCTATGTCTAACACCCACTAAACATCCCAAATATAGTATTAAAAATAAATTTATAAATTTTCCCTACAATGATGCACAAGCTAGTCGAGTGGAGGCCGGCTCCCAAGGAGCGACCTTGTACGAGGAGCTGAGCTCGACTCAAGCTAGTCTAGGTATTTTAACAAACACCATCTAGGTCTAGCATACAAGTGGATACAAGAATGTAAATGAACCTAGCTAACGGATAGAAGACCTTACAATTGTGCTCAGATTCAATTCTTGATATGGGAGGAGATGTGAGTCACCAACGTCGCTGTCAATGCTCACCGAAATCTTTAATAACCCACATTTGCAGAAACTTGAATCTTTAAGTGCATACAAGGATGAGGGGACCCCTTATCTTTTTTGTGAAAACCCTCACATGTCCATCACTGCTCAACCACCATTCAAGGCCTTCAACGGAGGCTTAAAAAAGTACCCAAGAATGGTAAGCGGAAGTGGATTAGTGCACCTCTTTTCTCTCCCTTCTTTTTCTTAATTTCTTAGGGCTTGACATCACCAAAGTCACTCGTAAAGACGGTAATCATATTCTAGGGCAAAATGGGGAATATAGGAAAAACCCAGGGGCAATTTCGACTTAGAATGACCAAGTTATGTTCACTTGAAGCTCGACAAGGGGATGCCCAAATCACATAAAATGGAATCTTTGATTTTTTGTGTCATACAATAGTGTAACAGATTGGAGGCACGACCTTTGGCTGCCAAATGAACTTAAAAAACACGGGTGTTATTATCCCCTTTGATTGACCTCGATCTGACAAGCGGAACTTACGAATTATGAGGCAACCAGAGCCAAGCATTTGGCATCTATAGTAGACGCACGATATGTACGTGGAGCATTCGATCGAGGGCTCACTCCAGTGTTTCATGGCGCATCAACACAACTGTGTGCAACAAACCATAGATCCGACGACATAATTTTTAACTACAATGAACTTCAACTTGACGAGCTCCAACAATATGCATTCCCAGAGTTTAATGTCCAATAGAACCTTAGTTTGGTGCTTCTCTCGGACATATAGTTAAGCACCATTTTCACGTGAGATCCATGCTACCCGGTGCGCCGGTCCTTGCATGTTGTGCGGGTCGCCTTCCTACCTAGGTTGCTCCTAGTGTGTGTGTTGCACGCGAGGGGGCTAGCCCCTAATGTATGTTGCACGTCGAAGGGCTAGTCCCTAATACGTGTTGTGTGCCCGGGGTTCTGCCCTTGGTACGAATGTGGCCGCAATAGTATGGGTTGTGTTGTTTTACCATGCAGCCTTGCAACCTATGTTGTCATGCTCATGGCCACCTCACAATGACACATTATACCACATTATGCATGCTGCCACTGCCATTCTCAGCAATATCTTACCACTTGTCCACTGTACACAGCTCCAACTAATAGTGTTGACAGCAATGACAACCATAACACAAAAAATAGGGTAGAGAAAAGGAGATAAAATAGTTTTACGGAAGAAACTTGACGTCTTTGCCTTGATAAAAGAGCCAAATAACTTCAAGAGAGAGATTTTAGGACTTATTGCTTAAAGTCTATCCTTCTTATAATGTTGCCTCTATAAATAAAGCATTACACCAGGTTTCCATAACCTTCTACTACTCTCCACTAATTACAACTTCTGATAACTACTATCTAACAACTTTTACTAACAAACTCCACCCAACTTACAACACTTGTAAGGCTCCTCACGTGCTTGCTTGCATGCACATAACATTTCCTTTTGTCTTGAAATTTGGTTATGTCCTCAATACTCCATGCTGGAAATTGATTCCGCATGGTTTCAAGATCCTCCTAGGTTACCTCTATGTGTGACCACCCATGCCAATGGATGAGGATTTTTGGTCGATGCTTGTGAACTGGCCGATCTACAACAACTCGAGGTTGTGAATAAAGTGTGATGTCCTTCTCTTGAACCATAGGTAATTCTCCTTGCACTAGTTGTGCATTCCCTACATTTTGCTTCAACGATGAGACATGGAAGATAGGGTAGATGCGGAAGTCTTAATGCCTGGTTCTAATACCAAATGACGTGTGCATGAGAGAGGGAGGAGATAAGATGAGAAAGGGATAAAATAGGGTTGGAAAAAAGGAGATAAAAGAGGGAAAATGGAAAAGATAGGTTTATGGCCGAAGCTTGGCGTCTTTGGATTAATAGAATAAGACATCTGTCTTTCTCAAATAGAGAAAATATAGGAGCTTCAAAAAATACTTCATTCGCCCGTTCTTCTTCATTATCACTTTTTAAATTAAGTACTACAACCAATTCAAATAAATCCGCGACCCCACGTTCTAGTGGTTATAATATTATAATAACTTATTCCGCTATTCAGTAACAACTATCATATCCCACCTTCTTAAAATAACTCCTACTTAACTACTCAACATGTGCAACAAATACGAACTTAGAATAGTCAGATGGACCTTTTACCTTGTGATAGATGGACAAAGAATTATAACAAATGCAGGTCAGCTGGCAACTCAAGATGACTTGGAAGTGGAGATTTGTGGTATTGTTCAAGGGTGGAGGAGAGCAAAGGAAGAAAATATAAGTTTAAAAGACATTTTGTTTTGAGTCAGTTGAAGTTAGATATTTCTTTTATTGTTTCAAGTCTTTTAGGTTTGGGTCCATAATCCACATCCTTTTAAAGGTAAATTAGATTTCTAAAAGGAATTAAGATTTGTAATTGGAGTCAGCTAGGGGTTTCCCAATCCAACTCGAGTCTTTTAAGTTTGGGTCCACAATCACATCCTTTAAAGGTCAATTAGACTTTTAAAAGGAATTTTGATTGATAATTGGAGTCAGCTAGGGGTTTCCCAACCCAATCCTAACTCTCTCTTATGGGCTATCAATAAAAGAAAGCAAGGGGAACTTCAGCCAACAATTTTGTTTTCAGAAAACTGCTGTTCTTTTCTTCCTTGCGTAGAAAACTTCCTTGTGAGAAACAAGGTGCGACTGGTGTGTGATCCAGCAAACACCCTGTGTTGGGAAGCCCGGGTGCATTTCTCTCTGTTTAGCCCTTCTTTAAGGTACTGATCTGCTGTTTATTTATGCAATTCTGTTCATCATTGATCTCTGTGATACTGCAGTCCTAACACCACTAGGATTGTTGATTTGGAGATGTGTTTCATAGCTGATTCAGATTCTGTTCTTCAGAAATCCTCAACTAATATTGCATTCTTTCATATTCTGTTTTCAGATCTAAATTCTGTTCACTGTTGGTTAGAGTCCTACTTTGAGTAGGATTGGTTCTTTGACTTTGAATTGCTGAAATCGATAATTGTTTTCTGTTGTTCTGTTTCTTTTGATTTTGGTAACATCACTTCAGATTTTAATTGGGTTTAAGATTCTCTAGTTGGATTGTCAATCTGAACTTTAGTTTGAAAGATCTACACATCCCCTAGTATCCATAAGAATACTTCATAAATTCAGATCCGCCCATTGGGTCAATCTGAAATTTTCAGCAAAGATTTCCTCCCTCAAGAAGAGAACTCGACCTGGTTTTCAGGTTCAGCTGATTGACTAATTTTCTGATGTGAGTTTTCTCATACATCTGGATTTTTGTCTTTGTGTTCGATTCTGTGAAGTACTGTTTTAACCTTTCCAATCAGTATTGCATTATAGGTAACTTGTATTCTTCATTCTTAAATCAAAAGTTTTTCTGTTGCTTGCTTCATCATAGTACAAAGCATAACTTTTTAGATCTATTACCACTTACATGAAGAAGCTAGATTAATTGGAAATGTCATGATAAATGATTCAACCAGGGAAAAAATCTGTATAAAATATAAAGGAAAAAATCTGTATAAAATATAATAACCAAATGCCATGTAGTGTCATAACTAAGTAGACAAAAATGAACTTCAGAAACCATATGCACCATAAGCCACTAAGCCCAATCATTTTAGTTCCACGAAGTATACCTTGTAGTTTACAGGTATCCCATTTGAAAGGCAACGTTGTGTGATGCCTGTTTCATTGTCATGCGCTAACAGGATATTTCCATCTTGAGTTAAAGGAATAAAGGATGGCCTCTCTTGCAGCCTTAATTCCTGTAGCTGCGACGGCAATCTCATCATCGTTTGCCTGTGTATATCTAAATAACATTAAAAAGAAATATAGGGAAAAGAACGCTGCCTGGTCGCGTGGAGCCTGAGGCCAGACAAGACCGTGCAAAATTACCACCCCATCACCAGTGAATAAAAATTTCATCCATGTTGATGCCCCTGTGTGCTCTCAAATAGTGCAGGGGCCACGCGACCTGGCAGCGATCTCTTACCCAAAAAGATAATAATCTGAATTGAATTTTAGTTTTTTTTATATAACAATTGAATCAACCAGTAAGGAGTACGGATAGAAAGAAAACCTCTGGTTCAGCATCTATAGGCCCCTCCAAAGTCCAAACCTGCTTTTATAGCAGCAGTAATTTCAGATGGAGAAATTCTAAACTCAGTTTCACCGACTTCATCAACATGCACATTTTTAGGAACACATGCAACGATTGCTGCTGGAGAGGGTGCATTAGGTTTTCCAAAGTTAGATATTGCACCAGTAGAATTTATCTTACAATCACCAAATATGTGAGATTAAAGCACATAGAAGTATGCTATAACTTTCACTGGAAAAACAGAATCCAAGATAATAAAATAGAAAATTTGACTGAATTCCAATATATTGGTTTAAGTTCAGGTATGTCTCAGTGAGATCCACAAGGTTTTATATTTAACAATCAATTACTACAAGGAGCATTGTGAAAAACTTCTGAAACTAAATAAAGAAGAAATGTGAAGAAGAAATGTCATCTATTCATTAAACCCACCCAAAAAGAGAGAGAGAGAGAGACCACGATAACGGAGTTTGAATTCAAGAACCATAATTAAGATAAAAAAATATAAAACTAGAATGACATTGTTCTTCTTCAGAAATTACCAACACTCCTTGCTTAAGCTAACATAGTTGGAGGCAAGCGGATGTTAGTATTCTTTCTTACATGGTAAGACAAAATGTGTCAAATAACCCTAAGGAGGAAAGAGTCTTTTATTGTGTTGCAAGAACAATACACAACTTTTTCCATAGCCATACAGTTTCTTCTCCTTATGGCCATAACCAAACCATGCTGCACCACTGGTTGGGTAAGTGAAGAAACAGTAGCCATCATAACTCGAGCCCTGTTATAGTGGAATTTCAACATTTTGGAGAGAAAACAATGAAAGCTACCCAAGTACAATCCATGCAAAAGCTCAAATATTGGCTAACACAATACTAAAAATTTAGAAGTGGTAGGAAATCCATCAAGAAGATAACTTTAACAAGCAATCCTCTGCATAAAAAATGCATAAAAATGCATTTTAACTAAGCCTTGTATTAAAAGTACCACAAAGAAACATCAATATTCTTGTGAGTATCATTCAAATACTGTCATCAATAATGCAACAATTAATTTAAACAAGTAGATCCTCACCAAACCCAGGGATAGGAAATTACTTCTTCAAGTGTAAGTTTTTCAGCGACAGCAACCAAACTTCCATGTCCCTGTCTTTGATCCATAACCGTATGGCCTAGTGCCTCACTCTCCATGATGAAATCCAAATTATCCACAGATGGCACATAATGTGCCATCTATAATTGCAGCTAACTGTTCACTATCTTTTAACAGGGCATCCATGTAGCGGGGTAATTCACCTTTTGTGACTGCAAACTCTTTAAGCCTTCGAACCTGCACCAAATGGAATGTCAGCAACAGGAAAGACTGAACACTTATTAGTGAAATGCTACCCTCCCTTCCCATTGGAGGAGGTTACCACCACCACCACATTTATAATATTCAAACCGCTGCTGCTCAACTCAACTAAGCATTGTCCCAATTAAATGGAGTCGATTACACAGATCTGGTCTCACCATCAACTCAAACCACTGCTGCTGTTTACCCACCCCACCTGACCACCCAAACAAAAAAAATTGTTGGATAGATTTCAATTTAAGTAGTCAATTGCTGCAGAAAGAAAAGAGTACAGAGCTCCTGGACCGCAACTTTAATTGCACTCTGCCAATTCCTGGTCTCTGCAGTTACTGCCAGAGTAGTGACAGCGCACCCTTCTCTTCCAGAATCACTGTGATCCAATTCAACTGATGTGAAAGGAGGATTAGAGCTCTGCACAGTTTCTTAAAATCAATTAATCCTAACATGTCAATTTCTTCATATATAGAAGCAAATATCTAGTGCACAATCAAACTATCAGAAAAAAAAAAAACTAGTCCATAATCCAAGTACCACGGTAACCATACATGTTTGTGTTAACCAAGAAGACCCTTCACTGTTTTTCAGCCACATAGAAGGATGTAATGGCTACACCAGACCATCCCACACATAGTTGTCAAGACTCAAGACAACTAGGCGATCCAAGGCAGTAAACGGGTGCCTAGGTGCCTAGGAGACAAGGCGCCTGCTTAGGCATCCATTACATTGTAACTAATATTTTGAGAACAATTGTTAGCTCAATTCATTAACAAAAAATCAATTGATTTGCAAGAAAGGATGAGTAAAGCATTACGTAACATGCATGCAGCTTAAGGCATGAAACAGAGAAGAAAGGGAAAAAAGAAGCAGAACAAAGATGTGAAACAGAGAAGAAGTAAAGAAGAAAAAAAAAATGCAACGAAACAGGGAAGAAAGGGAGAAGAAGAAAGAGAAGTGAAGGGAAAAAAAGCAGCAAAAACAGGGAAACAAAAAAGAAGAAAAGGGAAAAAAACACAGTAAAACAGAGAAAAGGAAGAAGGGGAAAAAAGAGAGGAGAAGAAAGACTTACCGGTTGGGTTGCCGCCATTGGGTAGCAGTTGCCGTAAGGGTTTCAGAGGAAGGGACGAAGTGTAGCAAAGAGTGTTCCAAACAGTGTTACAAACTGACATGTGGTTACTAGTTGGAGCATTCCAGTCTCCCTTTTGACTGTTAATCCTCCCCATTAATGGCTTTCCCTTTTGGGCAGCGCTTTGGGTCCCCCCTTTCTCCCTCTTCCCACCCCCCTTCCCTTCTGGTTCTTTTGTATTCGTTTGCGTTTCATTGCATAAATTTGATATTCACCCAAAAAAAAAAAAAAGAGTTTAATGCTGCCTCGGATGCATTGACAACCTAGGATTCAAAATGTGTCTATGCAATTATAATACTAGTATGGGTGAAGCAAATTCCTTGACTTGGGTGAGCAACTAATTTATCTTTACATGTACAGCAAATAGCATATAGGAACTCTTATTTTCTTTAAAACTTCTATATAAAAACACTGGTCATGATATCTCATCTTGGAAAAGAGAAGCTCATGTCCACTGGTCCTAGTTCACTTCTTTAGTTACTGAGCCACACACAAACTTTTAACAAGCGTTTTATCATTGAGGCTATTTTCTACACAACATTTTAAAAGGGGGAAAAACTGAAAACAAAGGGTCATAAGCCACATACCTGTCTAACTCCTTTGCATCAGTTGACCATTGTATATCAGCATTTCAAGCTTTTCATCAACCTAATTGACATTCTCTTTCCCAATATCAAATGCATAACCCAATATCAGGAGGCCAAGCAAGTAGGCAACTGAAACTCAAGGAAAACTAGATTTTATTAGATTGTTGTGTACACAGACACATATATTAAACATAAAATTGAGAGGAAAACAAGAATTGCTAGGTGGTAACCTAACCTACAAATGGGCACCATAAGTACACCAGCCTGGTGTGCCGGTATATGGTGCAGATGCAATGAAGTTGGACACTTGGACCCACCATTTGATGGGTCCCACCAGTGGAATCCTTGGATAAAAGAAAATGAGAAGAAGAAAAGGATCAGTTCTGTTGACTTCAGAATCTAACATAACATTTGAATGAATGGCACAAAAATCTAGAATGGATTAGAGAGATGTCAGTCAAATGAACAGTCAGAAACATCTTTGTGGACAAATTTTTATATCATGAGGCATGTCTTCATGTTCGCAGATTTTTTGCAGAAGGAAATCTTCCTTCTGATTTGGTAGTTTATAGAAGGCACGTAAGTTGAACAAGGCCATCAGGGGCTCAAGCAGGTACTTCATCTCAGACAGATGTCCTGGAGCACAAGGATGCATTAATGCATGCACACATCTGATTTCTCAAATTTTGGATATAAGCACCCCTTATACCTCATAATAGCGGTAGGGAAAACTTGCCATGATATGAAACTTTGAGTTCAGAGATGCCCAAGTTATTCCCAATAAGACAGATTGCTTCTTCCAAAGCGTACCATGCTTGTGCCACTTGCAACAATCGAAGTAGTTCACAAGGTGGGGGAGGGGGAACCACTAGATATTCCATCACCTGAAACCAATGCTTCTAATGTTATTTCATACAATAATTTGTACATGCCAATCATGGATACACACCTCCTGGGGTTGACAAACCTTTTTAATCTTACTAATTAAAGATATTCGACTTTGTGCTATGGTTAGCCCAATGCCAATCAAGACTTCTCAAGGAAATTCCAAGAATTCTTGATTTACATGTGCACGCACGCACAATACATGCAGATTCACATTCACAAAATGAAATGACTTTATCACACATACATTATACAGAATCATTACAAAATCACAGTTTTCATAGTGAGCTGTTCAAAGCAGAGTGTATAAGAAAGATTACCAAAATATGAGCTGCCCCATGTGTATCGTTTCTATCCTGGTAGTTGGAGGAAAATGATGAGAATCCACCAATAAAAGCCTGAAGAAACCTACAACAGTAAATCAAGCAATTGATCCAATGGAGAGAACAGTTACAAGGAAAAGCGCAGAACTACCCAATCTCTATATAGGATTCCAACCCTGAGTTGGATGCTGAATGTACCATCTTCTGGTAAATTTTTTGCTCACCAGATTGGCAAATCCAGTATGTGGATTTGCAGATCATTGCCCATGGATCTGATCTGATCAGTATGGCAGGTAAAGATCCACGCTCCAATATCGGTTCTTAAATCCTTGATGGAAGAAAAACGAAAAAGATTATATTATATTTATTACTTACAATTTCATCCACA
The DNA here is from genome assembly GCF_018873765.1 of Telopea speciosissima. NCBI lineage: Eukaryota > Viridiplantae > Streptophyta > Magnoliopsida > Proteales > Proteaceae > Telopea > Telopea speciosissima. Next base: position 63,805,522 of record NC_057924.1, on the reverse strand, counting down.
TTCTTGATTTATGAATTCAAGCAGACTAATGACTTAGTAGATATAAAATCCTCTACCTGTCTGTAACTTAACCTGAAAACTTTCAAATGTCTGATTATGCATCATGATGATACTTGATTAGCTATCCAATGAGCCTAAAAGTGCAATTTGGAGAAAATTTTAACAACTTATGGTTAAAATTATAAAGCGGTAAGAGGCATGACAAAATCTCAATTTGATATTTACTGTGAAATTCTAAAGTTGCGTCTTCTCCTAGTATGTAAGCCCTTTATATACAACAATATGATTATAGGTTAGGATATAAATAGTACTTATGCTAGAGAGCAAGAAGTAGAATTTGGGAGGGTAGTCAAATAAAAAAGAAGAAAGAGGCTACAACTCTCCACTTTACAAACTTCATTAGCTCCCAATTTTCCCTCTCTAAATCTGCTTTCTCCTATTCTGGTGGAAGTTCTAATTAAATCTGGGTTAGTTGTGCTGGAATTGTTAGTAAGGCTAGTTTGGGTATAAAAGATAAATTGTATATGGGGGACAATAAAAGAGCTCCAAAAGGGTAAAGTTGTAATGTTTTATTTTTCTAAGTCAGTAATATATAAAGGAGTCAATGACTCCCTCCAACTCTTCTATCCTTCATCTTTTCTGCTTTCCTTTTTCCTCACCTCTCTGTCTCTCTCTCTTTTAGTTCTACTGTCATCTCTCTAAACTCTGTTCAAAATTGGTATACAGTGAAGGCAGTTTTGAGAGCCAGATAAAGCAACACTCCAGGTAAGAAACCCGACTGAGAAGGCTGGTTCCCAAAGTTCCTTGGGTATGTAAGGATTCCTACCTTGGATCCATGGAAGTGTGAATCAAGTGCCTGTGAGGCAATTTGAAGCAAACCTGATGCATTTATATAACCTGAGAATCAGATTTAGAAAGCCAAACCCACGGAACAGAATCAGAGTGAAACAGAAAAACCAAAATTTAGGACTCAAGCAAGGAGCCCGCCATGGCGACCATGGCGTTTTAGAGGGTCAAAATTCAAGGCAACACCGCCATGGTGTCCAAAGCGACCAAGGAGCCTGGACGCCATGGCGTCGCCTTGACTATGCTAATAATCAAGAACTCAGATCATCACCCATATAATCCATTGGGGCTTAAATTTGAGTGTAACTTGCACCAAACCCTGAACCAATGGCTCAGTTTGAAACATTTCTGGTTCAATTTTAGAAGAAATTCATCCACAGAGCAGGCTGTTTTCTTCCTCTTACAAGCTATGATCTGCATCAAAACCATCCTGAGCCAAAACTGTTCCTAGGTATCCGCTTAACCTAGGTTGCAGAAATTTGTTCTCCTGAACCTAGGGAATTTAGGGCAAGGAGTCGGGACCTTTCAGGCTGCACAAGGGTCCTTTAATGGTAGTTTAAACGTCAGGTTCAAAAACTTCCTAAGCTAGTTGCAGTAACTCAAATATGGCATCATTGTTTTACTGCTAGAAGGAGCAAGTTCTCTATATCACAAGCTACCCTGATCTGTGGGTGTGCAATCGGTCAAAGTCTGGTTAGGAAGATTTGATGATTCCAATTTATAATAGACTAGAAGTGACTTGCACTTAAAATGTTCCTCTTATGAATGCTTTCTGGCTGATGGGATGTCACCACTACTGGATATGGTCCTGACCCTTTTTTATTTTTCACTAGTAAACTCACACGTGCATAACAATATGTGGGGAGAGAGACAGAGAGAACATGTTGTCTAGGCTCATATTATTATAATTTTATCTTTCAATAACTAAGCCTTATAACCAATTTAGTGAATTGAAAAAAAAAATTCTATCAGAATATTAAGGATAGCAAAAACTCAAAACCCATGGATACATGAAATCCTGGTATTTCATGGTTTTTAGATGCCAGAATCTCTGGGCCTCAACCATTGTACCTATAATATGCTCACTCCATTCTCATCTACCCAATTGCATCATAGCTTCTCTCTCCAGGGGACATGAGATATCTAATGTCCTACAAGTTGTGCTCATTACATGGAACAAAAGAAATTTGAGAGGGGGGGGGGGGGAAGAGGAAGGACACATCACACATGTTTGTGAAAGCAAAAAAACAAAGTTTCTTAAATAATCCACTCAATGTAATACTACATAAAACCTCAAAAGCAAGATGAAGGACCTAAGAATTGTTAGGTTTGATAGATTACAAAGATTAATCAGGCTACTGAATCCTAAAAGGAAAAATAATCAACATCTATATTGAGCTAGATAATATTCGAGCCAATAAGAACCACACTTACACGTTAAGATCAAGTTACTGCTTTGCATAGTAAAGTGCAACAGTCAACTTCCTTTACTCAATATCCTTGCACTGGTCCCCACACCAAGAGAAAAGAATATCGTTCCATAACTCTAGAAGCAACTCAACAACCATGTTCAGAGTCTCTGACAATTTACAATCAGTGTCCAGAATATCTTTGCAAGAGTGAGCAGCTTCTGCAAAAATTAATTGGAAAGAAAGATTAGATATGCAAAAATTTGAGGAGTGTAAAGTATGTCTATGGAAAAGTCATTGCGGACAAATGAAGAAAGAAATGCTTTACAATGATTTTTATGTTTAATCCTTGATGTCAACTTTGTCATAATGAGAATCAGAAGATTATGAATGTTGGATGTTGCGAGAACTTGTTGGTCCCATCAAATTGTGTGGACATGAACTGTAATTGATCAAACAATGAGAATGTCATGTTGAGCTGAATAGTTTCCTATTTAGGCTTCTTACTTAGAATAAATAATTAAAAAAGGTAAAGAAGGTACTACTATTTTTCAAGGCAGCAATTTTGGGCTGAGATACCATTTCTTCTTGGTTTCTACCACGCATTAGGACATAATTTTTGGGTCCTGAAGTCATAAATTGGAATTTAATCTATTAAATCAATACATTGTGCAGGATAAAATGCTCATCCTGGGATGCTCTAGAGAATGTGTATTGCAGATCACAGGAACTACTTGATTGGATTTGTTTTATCATCCACTCCCGTATTCCTTCTTATAAAACTCAAAAAGCTAGTGGTGAAGAGGTTAGGATCACCTGATCGATCTCTAGGATACTTGCTTACTGTTATCAGTAAGCACAAACAATAATGGAGGTACAAGTCTTGGTCCATTTTGACTACAAAAATGATCATGAAAGCATTTGATATCTAATAAATAAGACACTCCATTTCTATAGTTTGCATTTCTATTGAGATGGACACCAATAGGTCTAATTTGGTAGCATGGGTACAACATTCATAATGATTCTCCTAGATAGGCTAACTTCATCTATTCAGAATGAATTTTATTATTACCTTGTGCTTTAAACTGGAGATTCTTGTGTTCTCTGATCACTTTGGAAGTGTCTCATTGGTTTGTAGCAAAAGCATATGAACCCAAACCAATACTTCTATTCTTCATCCTTTGCCTCCTTTAAAGAAACCACATCACCCATTAGTAGTTGCTGACACATAAAAATTTAAATGGGGCTGAAAATATCACAATCAATAAGCAACGATAGCCATGCTCTTCCCCGCTGGTTTTCCCATAAGTAGTTTTGGTATGACTCTAATTATGTTGATATTCACATTTCTTGAAATGGATGCTTTTGTCTTTACTCTTCATACTTTTTCAATTTGTGTGTTTGCTGTAGTTATGGGAGTGGGAACTTGTATGTAATTTGAATTGGTAGTTGTTGGGAGCTATGAGGCATGATGGGAGAAGTTATTGAGTAGAGAATAATTACCCGTACAGTATGACTAAATAAACCAGACGTGTACAGTGTCAGTAAGGAGGAATAGAACAAGGAAAAGAGAGACAAAAACTCAAAATAAATCCAAATCATATCCTTTAATATCTATAGTAATAAACATCCATAAATGGAATAAAGTTATTGTAATGGAAAAAAGAAATAAGGTAAGTAAGAGAGAAAGGGGTAGAGTTTGAGAGACAGAAGGAACTTGGGGAGGGAGAGATAACGAGAGAGAGGAATCTTCCAATTGTACCAATTAGACAAAATCCATTGTATGAGAACCCACACTCATGGTAAATTTCCCAACATCAAGCACCATTTTTCTCCACAAGAAGGAAAACACCTAGATTGAACTAAACAAGTAGCTCTTATTCGATATTAACTTTTTGAATGACACCATAGACATTCAATTTCTAAATTCTTAATAAAATAGCTCGGGCAAAAATCTCGAATTCTGAATTATGAAGGAACATAAAGGATAAAAAAACTAATGTAGTTTTGGGAAGAATATATACAGTAAAAAGATGTATACCTAATATGTATGGGCAAATGAGAAAAAAAAGTGTACCAGGGCTCTCCTTCTACATAAGATGTGTTTACTATAGAAGTTATTACCGTCTTGTTTCCCATTGAAACTTGTTCCAGAGCTGTTTTAGTATCATCCTTTGGAACATTCATGGTGTTCCAAAATCCAATGGAAGTAAAAGAGCAGCCAATGTTTCAATTTCTACAGAAAATGAGGAACTAAAAGGAGGAGTGTGAGGATCCTTACCATGTTTAGTGATAGGCATTGGTATTTTTGGAATGGTGAGAAAACCTGTTGCCTGAAATAATATTTGTATTCTGCCCAGGAACCACAAACTTTTACAAGTACATATACAATTTAGTTGGCTACGCATTCAAAACAGTATACTGAGTTTAATTACGTGAAATTATGGTCAAACCAATCACATCAAACAGAGGATACAATTATTCCAAATTACATTAGATAAAAGAAATCCCTTTAATTGAGAATCCTTCATGCAATACCAAGCAAGAGGTTCAAAAAAATAACTTTTGAAGATTCATAGATCAGTTTTGCAGCTTTGATTCCTTTCTTAGGATTCATATTCTTGAAATTAAAAGAGTGGAGAAATATAAATGACAGAAAAAAGAAACACCAATAGGGAGAGCACTTCTTACAGATACAACCAATAGGCAATATCCAATCCAACACGCCCAAGTTTGACATCATCCATTTGAAATCCTAATGTCTAGACAGAGCATTTGCAGCAGCATCATATATGGATATTTTAACAAAAATTCTGAAGGTATGAGTAGATCAAATTCTGCATAGGGTTTTGTCAATTTAGTGGGTACCTTCTTGGGTAGTGATGAAGTTGGCATAACCATAACCAAGCAATCTCCCAGACATTCAATCTCTGCAAACCTGAAGGATGCAAGATTCTCAGTAATGGAGAAAACATCGAAGAGTTGCACACCAGTGATGTCAGGGTGAAGGTCCCCAATGTGAAGCGAAGGTGCAGGGATGATGTAAGGTACAACCATTGACACCCGCACACGCAGTAGGAGATGACACACAAAGAATTGCTAGAGAATAAAGAAATGCTAGCGGTGGCATTAGGGCATGTGCACTATTACTCAACCTTCTCTCAGTCATCAATCCAGATAGGCCAGTAATAAATCCCACATGGTTACCCCTATAATCTCAAAATCAAGAAATAAATATCCATTTAAGCTGGACACAAATCCTAACCTTTGACACCCAAATCAGTGGTTGTAGCAACAAATCCACCCACAGATTCATTAACAAAGTCTCTCTTGATCCTGTATTTCACTATTTCTGCACCAACTACTCCATGCCTATATAAACCCTCTAATTCAAGGAAAGGTCAAACCATAATTACCCAACAGGTTTAAAGTCCTTATCAGCCCAGGAAGCACAACACTTCTCTCAACACGAGGCGCATCGTACCAAGTTACAACAACTGTTCCACAGATAGACCCAGAAACCAAACTCAAAGTCGGACCCTTAATTGCCTTCATCATTGAAGTGTCACTGTCCTCAAAATATCCTACTTTTGAAGGATCCGTGGTTCTCCTCTAACTGGAAAAATAAATAAAATGATCCAAAACGCTCCAAACACCAAATCATAAGAATGTGGATGAGAGAAATACAATTTATACTAACACTACCAAGAGCAGATCCTCACATATGTACTACAAATGGGAGAAAACCATCAAATTCATAAAAGGCACATTACTCAAGATTTCAAAATACACTCAGAAATCGATGAGAGAGATAAACAAAATAATCATTTTGTGTTATTCGTGCAATATTTTCACTTAATATAACAACATTGGACTTGAATGTGTCCAAAGGATTCAATTGCAGAAACAAATGATAATCCTTTCTACATATTTTTTTTTTTTTTTGGGGGTAAAAATCCTTTCTACATATTAAAATTGGAAAAAGTTTGGCAAAGAAATTTGGAGAGATTAAAAATACAGTTGGCAAGGAAAACGTTCCAAAATCCAAAGAAAGAGCTCCAAATTTAAGTTGCAGAGAGGAATAGATGTGTTGTTTCAGATAGGGATGTGTCTAAGGGAAACGTATGAGCAAAGGAAATAAAACCAAACCGTAGTCGCAACCTTAATCGTCTTCACCGTTGGAGTTTCACTGTCCTCGAAATATCTCAGTTCTGAACAATCCATGGTTCTCTTCTAACAAAAATAAATAAATAAATAAGATGGTCAAAAACGATCCAAACTCAAACTCACAAGAATATGGATGAGTAAAATGCAGTTTGTATTTACACTACTAGAGCGGGCACATATACAGAGGGGGAGAAACCCATCAAATTCATAAAGTGCCATTAATCAATATTTCAAAATAAACACTAAAATCGATGGGAAATATGGACATAATAATCAAAATTTCACTTAATTTATCAACATTGGACTTGAATGAGTCCAAACGATTCAATTACAGCAACGAATGAGAATAATCCATTCTAAATATGGACCTATCTACTCCTACTCGAATGCTGGTGTAGGGAAGAATCCCTACACCCATTGCTGTTCTAGGCAGCCGAACTACATCACTCCTCCAATAAGCTCCAAACCTTCACTTGAGTTTTGATTAGTATTTGCAATCAGCATATTAACAGAAATTCTCTGTTAGGGTAGACTACAATGCATTAATACCGGTAAACTTATGAGTTGATTAAGCCAAATCCTTTGTGTAGTTTGCAGCTAACATACAAATTCACATCACCCTCGTTTTTCTTAAATGAACGTTACATTTTATTCATTGTAGTCATATAAATGAAAACTGCAGTAAGTACCAGAAATGGCAGCCAAGCAGGGCAAACCCATTCATAGGTTTGCAAAGTGCTCGGTGTCAAATCCTTGGACCTTACTCCTAAGAAACCCATGGAAGCATTTCAGAAATTATCATTAGCAGTAAGAGAAACCCATAAGGTTTAAGTGGTAAGTAAACCCAACAAAATTACACAAAACATAAGGGATTTGGACTTGCTGAACTGAAAACATAACCAGAAAATTGATAAGCAAGGGGGGGGGGGGGATGATACGCCCTTCAATCCTCAAATCTTTCTGCTCAAAAAGCCAAATTTGAATGAGAGCTTTCTGCATGAAATCAACAGAACAGGGACAATAAAATCTATCTAGAAATAAAAAGTCCGTCCAATTTCGAGAACTGACACAATGAATCCATCAAAGGAGAGGGACATAAGTATGACTTAGGCTCTGGAGAAATCTGAAGATGAGATTCTACTGACAAGTTTGTGTCCCCATCAACCCACGCACCAAAGGAAAATACATAAGTATATTACATAGAGGAGAATGGATAAAAGCTTAAACAGAACAAATGGACAGAGAGAGAGAGAGAGAGAGAGAAGGCTTCGTAAAACTTACGATGGGCTGGGTCATGATCCTCTGAACTCTGGTGGTCGCCATGGCTGCGAGCTTCGGAGTGTTTTCCTCCCAATGAAACACTGAAGATTTTGAAACCTACAGATTTGAGGTGTCTTCGGGAGGGAGGGTACGAGAGAGAGAGAGAAAGCAATCAATGGAATCGCCGCTAGTTTCGTTGAGTCTCTGCTCACGGTTGAGGATTGAGGATGAGATGTGAGAAACGGCAAATGCACCTGAAGCTGAAGAGGTGTCTACCTGTGGTCAAGATGTACGAGGATACAACCAGCGTAGAGAGATGACCTTTAGCCCGAAGGATAGCAATGGTTGAGTTGAAGGAAGGAGAAGGCCAGTTGTGGGGTTTGATTTCTGCATTTGAGAGGGGTAGTGGGAAGAGTCTGGATGTGTCGGTTCGCGTGGGAAAGAGGGTTTGAAAGGGGGATTCGGTTGTGTTTTGGAAGAGAATTTTAAAGGGTACCCACGGTGATTGGCATGGGTTAGAGAGATTGAAAGGGGAGTCGGGGGTTAGTTTGGGAAACTTAAAAATTTGACAAAAAGAGTAAGCACGTACTTTTATAGGATACATAGATTTTTAGCAAGATTGACCTTTTAAGGACAAAAAGATAGTCTATGACAAAAAAATCGGCTTCCCATAACCCAACTTTTGTAGTTACCGAAAAAAAAAAAAAAAAAAACCCAACTTTTGTTTCCCTAAATGAACAAAAACTGAAATTCAGAGGAAACAAAGACATAATATAAGCAATAAATTATTTCCTATCAAAATTGGATAGACATTGATCAAAATTAGGATTAGATTCCAGTTTTATTGTCTACAGCTGTGTAAGAAAACCAGTGCTCGACGTCCTTAGTGGCTGCACCAGTTCATCCATCATAGAGTAGACCTCTGCCATGCCTGGTTGTAATTTGTCTCCCACTTTGAATTTGTGAACGATTTCATTCAAGTCACGAAGACTACAACCGGGAATTCTTTTCAAGCCTCTTTCTGTTGCCAGTTCCTTCACCTTGGCAACATCTTCCCATTGACCAGCTGCGGCAAACACATTCAACAACAAGGCATATCAAGATGGATTATGAGGCTCTAGTTCAATCAACAGATTTGCAATTCGCTCTCCCACCTCCACATCTCCCTGGAACCGGTATAACCCAAGCAACCCACTCAACAACAATGAATTCAAAGAATCCTCTCCATTGTCCTCCATTGGGATGGTACACAAAATTTCTTCAGCCTCATGAATGAGTCCAACACTAAAATAGAGATGAGCCATGCACCAGTAGTGTGCAAATTTGGGTTTTATTCTATATACGTTGATCATTTTGTAAAATAAATTTCTCCCCTCTGACAACAATCCAGCATGAGTGCAAGCGCACAAGATACCATCGTTGTATCACTCCCTCTCAATCCAATCTTCATCATCTCCCTAAATAACTTTAAACAATTTCCTGGTTTCCCACAGTCCAAATATCCAGTTATCATGATGTTCCAAGAATCCACATTCCTCTCAGGCCTTACACCAAACAGGATTTGGGCAGTACCCAAATCACCCAATTTTGCATAACCATCAACAATGGAGTTCCAAGATACCAAATCCCTTTGAGGCATTTCATCAAACAATTGCTTAGCAAATTCAATAGACCCACAACAAGAATACATGTGGATCAAAGAGTTCTGTACCGGTACAACACTGTCAACCCCATTCTTAACAATCTGTCCATGGCATTTCTCTCCAAGTTCAGAAGATTGTGACTTCGCACAAGCACTCACGAGAGGTGGGAATGTGAAACTATTGGGAAAGAACCCATTTCGAATCATCTCAAAATAGAATATCACAGCTTGATAAGGAACAGGGCCACAGGAATAGGCTTTGATCACAGTGTTAAAACAGAATCTATCAGGCAAATCAAAGTGTCTGAAAATCAAGATAGTGTGATCTATATCCCCTGAATCGGCAGAGAATTTCAAAACACGGCTGGCAGCAAATGGATCTTGGAAAAGACCATAAGTGATCAAATAGGCTTGGATTTGGTAGAGTTGCCTCATGTTATGGCATGCCTGAAGAGGTTGAAGACTTCCATTTAGTGCACTAAAGGATGATGATGCCGATGAAGAAGATGAAAAGGATGAATAGAGAGGACAGAGAGTGGGATTTGAAGCAAAGATTGGGAATTTTGATCGAATGATATCTCTGATGTTGGAGGCTCTGGTCATAAATCTAATTCAATATCCTTCAAGGTATACTGCTTGATGCGGTTTTCTGATTTCCCAACAAACCCATAACCAGGAGACATCTAGACGAGCCCAAAGGTGATAGATTGCAACAGATTTGTAGCGAATGACAGTTCCTGAAAATTTTTCAGAATATAACCATTGCCTCATCTTCAACTTCTCATGAGAGCTGTGACCACTTTGGTTTGGAACTTGGACACTGTCAAGCTTGTAAATTCTGAGTTTGACTCTCTCTCTGTGGAATCTGGATTGCCTCCGTATAAATCCAGGGTTTACATCGAACCTGAAATAATATACGTTACCGAGAAAAAAAACCTGAAAACTCGATCCCCCTTGATACGCTTCCTACCAGTTTCAAATCTGAAAGCTTGAATCCTCACCTTTGGGCGACCTTTTGCAGCAAAATCTTAGTTCGAAGACCTGCAGGTCTAAGGAGTTGCGACTGGCACTCAGTCCTGCCTTCTGTCTTGTCGCTGGATCTGGTTACAGCACATAGACTGCAGATTTGTATTGACTTGTTGGGGTTATCATGGGTTGGAATCGTTTGAGCTGCAACCCTTAGCCTGCAATTTTGGATCAATTGAACTTGCTAGGGTGGGATTTCACTTCTGCTAGAATACTGTCACCTAGAATAGCCAAAGGTACTAATGCCCCCCCTGAACTTTTACTAATTGTACATGCACCGCTGCTTTCCAAACTAATTACCACTATAGTCCCTCTCATTAGACAGAGACATTATGTTATAACAGATCCCAGTTTTTTAAGGATCATTCTACCCCTTAATAGAGTAGAATGACCCATTTTGACCTTACTTAAGCATATGACCTTTAGAGCAAGGCAAAAGAGGGATTCGAGCTTCAAATCTGCAACTCAACCCTGTAACTCATTTAACCCAAACCCTAGTTATCTTCTCTCTTGGGGATTGTCGACCACAATGCTTGCCATGACCACCATGCTTGCCGCTGCGACTGAGAGGAACTGAGACTGAGTGCACGTTACTGCTGGGAACTACTAGTTGAGAGGACCTGCTGGTGCTGTGGTGCTACTGCTGATGAGACCTTCTGTTGCTGCTGCTAACTTCCTTCTGCTGTTGTTGAGACCAAAAAAGGTAATGCTTCAAAGCCTATGATTTTAAAATTCATCCCATCTCTTGCATTTCAGAATATCCTAAGGTTTGTCATGCTTCAAATGTCCACATAGGTTTCTTCCCTTTCCCCTAATGTCCCAGCAAATGTTAAGATTGAATGGTAAATGATTGCAGCTAATAATCTTACAGGGAATATGTCTGTTGTTAGTGTGAATGAAAGCAGATCAAGGTACTTGAAGTTACCCTTCAAGCAATGTCATTGTAGCAAAAGAGTTATTGTGAGATCTCGAAATCAGTAGAAAACCCAAACAGACCCTACTACAGTTGTGATGACAAATTCAGGAGTGGTTGCAACCTCTTTCAAATGAGAAAATGAAGTTAATGTGCGGATTTATTAGGGCTACAACAGGGTCGGTTGGGCCAGGCTTTTTAAAACCCTAGCCCAACCCTGAGTCCCCTTTACTGGGCCCAGGCCCGCCCTGATTCTGACTCAGGGCCTAAATACCTTGACCCTAACCCTGACCCTGACGGGCCAAGCCCAGCCCAAGCCCGCCCTAATTGGCCCTGGCCTGCAATAATTAAATTAAAATAGACTATGTATGATGTGAGAGAGGAGGCTTGAAACCAAGACTTTTTGGTAGTAATTGGTTTATACACAACACAAACTGCCAAGTGTGCTAAGCACTTGTTTATATGAACAATAACTTCTATTTTTTTAATAGATAAAGAAATTTCTTCAGGGCTAAAATCAGGGTCGGGCTGACCCGAGGTCTCAACCCTTACCCGGGGCCAGGAATTTCTGGCCCTAACCCGCCCTCAGGGCCAGAAATCTTAGCCCAGGCCTTGTTTGGGCTCAGGGCCGGCCAGGGCGGGTTCGGGCAGACAGGGCCAAACTTGCAGCCCTAGGATTTATGTTAGGGTTATTTCTAGTGAACCTTATTATTATTATAAGGGTTTTTTATAAATGCCCCCCTGAAAATGCCCATTTATCCAAATGCCCCCTTAAAACTTTTCTAATTATAAATTTCCCCTACTTTCAAAACATTGTAGCACTTTGGTCCCTATTGTTAGTCTTAAATGTTATATGCAAACGGACTGGCTTTTTTTACCAGTCTTAGACCATTCTATCCTTGAAAGGATAGAATGAGCAAACTACCCCTCACTTACTTCATATGACCATTGGTACGAACTTCTCAAGCAACTCGTCTTCAACCCTGCAACTCATCTTCCAAAAGCTTCACAATTACGAACTGAAGTAGTAGACCTACAACTCTGTTACACTTCTTCATCGCGGCTAGGTGAGGGAACATCTTACAACAAGGGCTCTTCAGTCGGAGGCATATTTGGAGCTCGACGATTGCAGCAGTAGCATTTTCGTCTGAAAACCTGGAAATCGCAGTCATGGAAGTCATCTCATTTCACTACTGGAGGACCTCACATACACTGTAAGTGAAAACCCCTAACAAACTAAGGTTCTACGATTGTGTTTTCTTTGTTAAGATGTTCAATTAAAGTTTCCTTGTGTGAATATAAAAATTAGGGTTTATTTTTGGTGAAATATGTTTAGGGTTTATTAGCATACAAATTGAATCAATTTGAGAATAGAGAGGGAGAGATTGTACCTTGAAGAGCTCAGATTATTTAATTGTGTATCCGTAAGCATTGAGGTTGTAAAGGTGATGTGGTGGTATAGAGAAGGCTGAGGAAGTAGCCTCTGCTGCTGCTGCTACCATATGAAACTTTCCTTTATTCCTCCACCACCTTTCTCAGTCATATTTTGCAAATAATCATGAAAATAATATGGGGAGGTGACCTTGTCACATATTCTTTGATAGCATTTCATGTTTTTGGTGATGGAACTCGTCCTCTCTATTCTAGCCCTGAAAGAGATTACCAAGAAGGGGGAAAAACTGTAAGAAATCAAAATCCTTTTTGTTCTGTTTGCTTTATGCTTACCTTTTAGGAGGGAGAGGGGATGAACTGATCAAAATCTTGAGAATCCTTCATGGGATAAGAAGAAGGGAGGAAACCCAAGCCAGAGTTGAGTTCCCAAATAAGGTTTAGAAAAAATGGCTGAGTATGGATGTGTGTGAATTATCAATATTAGATATTCGATCTATAAATTCTGGGTGTCTGCTGACTCACCTTCTGTTGCACCCTTGAATTCTGCAAGAGTAAACTTCAAGCCCAAAGTTGTAATGTGATCTCATTGTTGATGGTCTTCAAATAGACAATCAAACATCTGAAACAGTGTTCTCAGACCAATCACGATGCCTTCCATGCATCTATGAGAGGCCATCAGTAGATTCAGACATATATGTTTCAATCTCCAAGTCAAGAAGGTAGTCAATGCTAAAAGCTCTACGAAATAGGAAACCCTAATATAAGACTTTGGGTCAAAGCTTGATGCTGCAATTCATCTAAAAACAAAGCAGAGATATGAACTCAAAAGAAGAATTATCAAATCTATATGTGACTAATATTGAAGAGTAAAAATTAAAATTAGAAGTTTGAATTGGAAAATAATTTCTATATGGAATTAAAAGAGAGTTTGATGAAAAACGATAGAATATGAAATAATCAGTGAAATCAGTAGACCAGAAAACATGGGAGAAAGTTATTTAGGAAGACAAATTCAATGCCTCATAAATCAATGGTCACATTAGCCAAATATGTGGACAAATTCAATGCCTCATAACTAAGTTAATTTCAATAGAGCTTAGCTGTTTCTGAACTTGGATAAGCACTATTTGTGGAAATTGAAATAGGAAAGTGCATTAACTATAAATAAGAAAAATAATAAAAAGATAGGGAAAATAATGAGAAAAAAATAACAATACAAGAAGAAGAGCTATCAGCCATGGATGAGAAGGGGAAAAAGATCTCTTCCTACCCAAAATTGAACAGTGCTGTCACATATGGCAAGGACTGAAACTCTTTCAGTTAATTACTTCTTGTAAACCCTAATAAATGTTGGTCTGCATGAATGAAGCCAAAAATAGGGGTTGGAGTAGTGAATAAGTCCCTGTCATTTAATGCTTTATGATTATCATGTGTCATGTTTCTGTCTGATTATGATTATGATTATGATTATCTATAAACTGTTTATGTTTATGATTACAGGCATGAATTAATTAATAGAATGAGTGATAGATATTGCATGGTGGTATACCATTATAATGTGAGGGCTGAATCTAAGGTGGTAGAAGAGGACAGGTTTGGTTACCTTGAGATGATTGGGGATATATACAACTCAGTTTTGAGCTATATACCCAAGGGAAGATCTACCAACTTCTCAGTGAAATACATAACAACAGATGTAATTACAGATGTAGATGTAGATGTGAAATGTGACAGAGATATAATGAAAATGTTTGTTGAGTTAAAGGGTAAGGAGAATATACATCTTCATGTTTACAATATGCAAGTTCTTGAGCCAGCTGAATGTACTACCATCAATGGACACACATTGGGAGTGATTGGTGGTGATATTGCAATAGATAGGCCAGAAAGGGATGCAAAAGTGCTTAATCCTCTTGAGTTTTGTGACAACCAAAATTAGAGAAAAGCTAGTTTTAGTAAGCCACCAAAAGTAGTAAGAGCGGTCAACTTCAAGATCAGTCACACCCACAGTAAGCAGGGGGGTTCACCCACAACAAGGAGAGAGGGTATATACATAGTTGGCAGGGGGTTCACCCACAACAAGGAGAGAGGGCATATCCACAATTGGCAGGGGGTTCACTCACAGCAAGGAGAGAGGGTATAACCACATTTGACAGGGGTTCACTCATAACAAGGAGTGGGAGATGGAGTACAGCCATTGTGGGGATTACTTTTATGAGGTTTGATTGTACACACACTGCTGTTCTTGGAGAAAGACACAGTACTACTCCTGTTGGTGTCTCATTTTTCAATGAAACTAGTGCAACATTGAATGAAACTAGTATGTCTTTTGAAGCGATTTGCATGTCAGCTAGATGTGTAAGCAGAGGTGGTGGCTTTCTTAGTGCTTCAACCAGAACTACTACTACTATTGAGGGATATGTTCGTTCAGCTAGTGATTTACTTGACAATGATTTAGGAGTTGATGAGCATTATACTGACACATCAGATGACGATTACTTTGTAAGAGAATCTGATGAAATGTTTGATAGTACAAGTAACAGTGGAGATGACTCAGGTTTTTAAGATGAAGGAAATGAATAGCAATGACTCAAATACAGAATGAGTCTGAAAAAGGGGATGAATTATCTGATAGGGAGGGTGTTGTAGACTGTGAATTCACCTAAAGGGGGGGTGATAGGTGATCGAAATGGAAAATAAAAATGTTATCAATAAAAGACAATTAAGTTGCAAAGATAACACCGAGATTATAGTGGTTCGGCCAAAATTTGCCTACATCCACTCCTCTCACCTTAGAGAGAATTCCACTAAAAACAATCTTGAGAATGAGTAAGAGAACTCGTACAAATCTTGATTGAAGAGCAAGAGGACTCAACACTACTCTTGATTCTGGGCAAGAGGACTCAACCAATGTTGATTCCGAACAAGAGGACTTAAACATATATAACAAAAAATTACTAGTAAAAGGGTTACCTCAACCTTAGTAAATGTGTAAGCTACCTTCCAACCTTGGAGCTTGAAGCTAGATGAGGTAGAGGAGCTTGAGTGTGTGAGCTTTGTGATGAATTGAGGCTTGAAATCAATGAAGGCTCACTTGAAGCTATGGCACTTAGAGCTTGTATTGAAGTCTCTTAATGATGGTGATTAGTATTAATTAGAGCTTAAACAAGTGTCTATTTATAGGCTATGTAGCTCAAATTAATTAAGAATTTGTCTTAAGATCGGATTCAAAAGACAGAGTTAATCCGGTATGCCGGATCACCAAATTACTTAAATTAAAGCCTTTGACTCAACGGTCAAATCCTAACAATCACAATTGTTCGGTATGCTGGATCCATGTCTATAGTGACAATTTTGATCCGGTACGCCGGACTCAAATCCAGAGCATTTCGTTTGCACTTTGTGACTTTATATCTGTGGGACAATGTGATCTAGTATGCCGTTTTCAGATTCGGTATACCGAATCAACAATTTTGCATGGATACTGCAATTCCATTAAAGGACTAATATTAGGTGATATCCAATTTGTATGGGCACATGGAATTGGGTTATTTTTCACCTCCTAAGGTCCTTCTTCATGTATGCATGCGTGTGTGTGCTACACATTGGTTTAGACCTTAATACATTTTTTACAACTTTATTACAACTACAAAAATACTTCAAGTCTTGGATGCTTTATATCTTGAATACGTCATACCTTAGCTCGAATTTCTTCCAAGAATAATTTGAAGTGCTTGTGTATATGTACTCTTGAACTTAGATGCTCCCCCTCACTTGTTGCCATGCTTTTGTAGAGAGCTTCTTATGCATCTAGACTTCTTATATATTTGTTATCATCAAAACTATAAAGGAGTATGTGATCTCCTTTCCTCAACATAGACCAACAGATTGTATTGAGTGTTGATCAAGAGTTTAGAAATACTCACCATTTTAGAGAGGTGTTGTAGGAATATAAAATTAAAGAGAGTATTTAAGTGTTCAAGAAGAAAAATGATAAGAATAGAGTAACTGGAATCTGTAGTGGGAGAGGTTACACATGGAGGGTTCATGCTTCATCTAATAGTGATGGGATCACCTTTATGATCAAGACATTGAATGCCAATCACACTTGTCAGAGGTCCAATTTCAAACACAAGGGTATAAGTGCAACATGGATAGCTAAAAAATTGACTGCCAATCTTAAGGCAGACTTAAAAATGAGCATCCAGGCAATGGAAGAGTTGTTGAATGAATAATATGATGCGAGAGTTTATCACAATAAACTCTACAGGGCTAAATGGATGGTCAATGAAGAAACTAATGGGAGCCATGCAATGGTATACAAGAAGTTAGAAAATTATGGGTTTATGGTTAAGAAAAAAAACCCTGAGACCGAATATGTGATTTAGTACCAGAATGCAAATATATATGGAGAAAGTCAATATGGAGTGATAATGGTAAATCTATAATCCAAACGCTTGTTTATATGCTTTGATGCATGTAAGAAAGGCTTCTTGAAAGGTTGTAGGCCATTCATTGGCCTTGATGGCTGCCATCTAAAGGGAGTATATGGTGGAGTCTTGGTTTTAGTAATTTCAATTGATGAGAACAATGGAATGTTCCCCTTACATATGGTGTGGTTGAAACAGAGTGAAAAGACAGTTGGTTGTTCTACCTACACCACTTACTTGGGTGCATTGGGTCAGTCACACCTACTGGGGAACCATTTACTTTTATGACCGACAAACAAAAAGTAAGTTGTTCTTTCATAGCAACATATATTTCAATGTTATTCTTGAGATTCATTTTTATATTTTGTTAACTGAATGTTTTTTATTTTGATTTGTAGGGTCTTATTGAAGCAATTAGAATCAATTTCCTAGAGGCATATCATAGGCACTGTAGTAGGCATCTATATGCCAATTTCAAGACACAGTTTGGGGAAGGGCCTGCATTGAGGGAACATTTCTGGGCTGCAAGTAAATCATATAATGCTACTAGTTTTCAAAAGGCTATGAATGCCATGAAAGGAGAGAAAGTAGCAGCATATGAGTGGTTGATGAAGACTCCTGTCGGTATGTGGGCAAGACATGCATTTGATCACAAAACCAAAAGAGATCATATTACCAATAATATAACAAAGTCATTCAATCAATGGGTTGGATCCTATAGGAGCAAGTCAATACTTACCTTAGTTGATCAAATTAGATTGAAATTGATGGGTAGGTTTCAGATAAGGTAAGCAAAGGGTTGCAACAGTGAAGATGTGTAAACTCCTAGAATGAAAATGAAGCTTAAAATTTTGCAGAAAGATATGAGGAACTGTCATCCAGTATATGCTGGAGTAGACCAGTATGAGGTGCAAGATGGTTTGTATAGCTATATGGTTAACCTAAAAAATAAAACCTATGAATGTGGAGTCTGGCTAGCAACTGGATTGCCATATAATCATGTTGGGTCAACTAGTAATTGGACCAGAGTAGGACTACTGTAGTATTGTGATTCATATCTGAAAAATAGAGAGATATCTCATGGCCAATGGTGAAATGATTCACCTACTATCTGATGTCAAAACTTTAGCTGACACCGTACTGTTTCCTCCTGTTTTTAAGAGGTCAATTGGTAGACCTAGTAAAAATTAAAAACATGAAGAGAGAAGCTGATGAGCCACCTAGAAAAAATAAGGAGATGAGGAAGAATCCCAATAATATTTGTGACCGTTGCAAAGAATATGGTCATGACAGGAAGACTTGCAAGAAAGGTCCAGTTAAGGGCAAAGGAAAGGTGTCAGCTTCTTCTCAAAGCAGTGGTTTCAAGGTACTTCTTGCTTTCGTTAAAATGTTTGATTTTCATTCTATTGTGTAAGTACATTTTAGGTTTTGTTTATTGTCCATTAACTAATATTATTGGTGATGCAATCTTAGGAGAAAAACATTCATGAAGAGGGAACTCTCTCTCAGAGGGTCACAAGATCATCTCAAAATTCAACTACAAGCTTGACTAGAGACGCCTTCCGGAAACTATGTGTTCAGTGCGCACATGTAGATGAACAAGATAAGGTTTTGGCAGAAAGGGCAAAGAGGGCTGCTAGAGAAAAGGCAAGGAGAATGGAAAAGCAAAGTCAAATATGATTTGGTATGTATGATTTTGCTTAGGGTAAATTACACGTCACCCCTGGTTTTCAAACAAAACTTAGATCACCCCCGATTTTAGAAAAAACTCAAATCACCCTTGGTTTAGACCCCAATATGACAAATTAGTCCCTACCGTTAGTTTTATGTTGTTAAGTGATGATGTCAGCCAGTTAAATAAATTTAAATCCCTAAACTACCCTTAACACATGTTGAAGATGAAGGAAGGATACTATTGTACATTTAATTTCAATGTTTTAGTACAAGGGTAAAATAGTCCTTTCACACCAATAACTAACAACAGACTAACACCGTTACTTTAGAGGGGGTGATTTGAGTTTTTTCAAAAACCAAGGGGTGATCTGGGTTTCGTTTGAAAACCAAGGGGTGACATGTAATTTACCCTTTTGCTTAATATGTTGCTCATTAGATGCATTGGTATTACATGCACAAGCAATATTTACTTAAGTTTAGTTGATTCATCTATATAGAGTACTTGCTGTCAAGGAAAGGGTTAGTGTCAAGTAGGACTTAATGTCAAGCAGGAGATGCTGTCAAGAAAAGTTGCTATCAAGGAGGAGATATTGTAAATGATGGAGTTGCTGTCAAGAAAAAGTTGCTGAAAAGGCTTGTTATTTTAAGTGTTTATATTGTTGTGTATGACATTTGACAACACATTATATGTAATACTGTCATAACACTAAGATTGAGGTTTGACCTTATGAAAAAACAATGAATCTTATGTTAGTTGATGTCAAGGTTGGGATTGATGCAAGAACAATGAATCTTATGTGTTTAAGTTGATGTCCACAGTTGGGATTGATGGAAGAACAATTTAGTCACATTTCCAGGGTTGCAAATGTGGTCGCAGATACCCTCGCTAGGAGGACCCAATCCGTGACGGATAGGATTGTTTGGCCTAATTCCGATCCCTGTTTAGTTACCCCTCATGTGGTACACGGTAGGAGTGTAATCCTTTTTCCATTATGAAACTTTTCGTTCCCCGACCAAAAAAAAAAAAAATGGAGGTTCACATAGTTCCCTATCTTTTTGACAAGAAGTCAAATAGAGACAGGTAACAACTACCTAGAATAAAAGAGAGAAAAAAACTCATGACAGGTAACACACCAAAACCTACCTAGAAGGTTTACCAAAAAAAAAAAAAAAAAACCTACCTAGACAAAAAGAAGAACAAACATATTAAATGTAACAACCATTAGACAAAATTTCTTCAAGGAAACGGCCCACATGGATACAGGATATGCAAGCAAACGCCTTGGTAAGAATAGTAACAATGGCCTATGTGGTCATGAAGCTTCGAATTGTGATTTGAAGAAGACCTAAGGAAGCAACCTATAGATGAGATGGGTCTTAGGAGACGGTCATGACAAATCTCCAGAAAGATAGAACCTAAACAACATTTTTCCCTGGTAATGAGCAGGTCACATCAAAATGCCAATTCATAGTATCCCCATTTTTTAAAACTGAGATACATGGTTAATTAAAGTAGGTGTAAAATATTTTCTGGAGATAATCAAATGTGGAGAAAACTTCATTCTAACTCCCAAGCACACAACTAATAACAAAAAACTCATCTACAAAGGTAACAGAATCTAGAAATGCACCATGAGATGAGATGGGTACTAGTCCCCACACATCGGAGGAGTAATTTTACTAGAACTACTGGACAAGATTGTCAATGTTTTGCCAATTTCCAAGTATCTCAATATAAATTGATATTTGAAGCCAAAAATAAGAAAACACAAATTACCATACAAACTGCGGAAAATGGACCGAAGCAAATGCTAGTTTTTTTTTAAACAAAAAAAAAAAAAAAGAGACAGCTAGTACGTAGAACTAATATGGCAGATTTACAATGTTTTGATAATTTGCAAGTTTCTCATTATAAATTGATAATTGACTGAAAAAAGGAAACAAATTTTCAATACAAATGACATTTCGATTCCAATAAAAAAGTACACAGCAATAGAACCATCACACCCACTATATGCTTGATGAGATGCCACCGTTAATTGATGCATTGTGCAAATAAAGACCTAGGTCCTCAAGGCTGTGCCCAATCATCCTTGTTACCAAATCCTGAAAAACAGTGTTGAGTTAAAATGTCACACTACAGTTGAGATTTTTGGTGATATATACAGTAGAGAAGATCAGAGGAATAATTTGGAGCATGAAGAATAACAGGGACAAAGAAAATGATGTAGAGAGTTTGCCGTTACTAGAAATAGAAGATAGCATCTATCAACAATGTTAATTTGACCTCTGTCTCACCCTCCAACCCCAAAATCCCCATTGCACTCGGCATGGATTGAATAAAGAAGACATGCTATAACATGATCTGAAGAACTCAAATCAAAGACTCAGGAAGAGGAGTGAAAAAAGAATTTGATCTCTGCCCCCACCCTCCAACCCCAAAATCCCCATTGTACTTGGTATAGATTGAATAAAGAAGCCATGCTAATAACATGATTTGAAGAAATCGAACCAAAGACACAGGAAGAAGAGTGAGAAAATAACAGATGCACTGCAAGCTGATGCAAAGATATTTGAGTGAGTGAGGTTGACACTCCTCTTTAGAGAGTACAACAACATTATCAGAGAGAAGAACGTTCTGTAGTTGTAGTAGTTGAAAACTCCCCAAATGTAATAGCATATACAATAGAGTTGCCTGAACACACCTCTATCTTGGCGTAAGCCCATTGGAGCCCCGTATAAAAAGTTAGCGAGTCCCATCACTGTTCCTCACTGTGACAAGGATGACCATAGTGCTCTTACTTCAAATACTCTCTCATGGTTGCATCCAACATACACATAGTGCTCTTGGATGATCCACATGAATTGAACAATCTTCATGGTTAATAATACAAGACACAGGAGGAAAAAAGAGACAGAAGTTGAAAATTATTAACCAGCAGAGAAACGCTTAAAAAGTAGTCTTCAAAGGTTTTAAAGCATGCATTACAAAAAGTAAAGAACTTTCACGACAAATTCATTTCTTACAACATGCTCACAGAATTAGTGTAATGAGGCAGAAATAAAATAATGGATGTAGTACTTCCACTTCAAACTGAAAATGACAAGCAACAACTGATGAGATATTTGCTAATAGGTTCCTTTCAATGGTTTTAAAAATTGAGAATTCAGAGAAACAAATATCCTATCTACGGAAGTGAATATTCGCAACAGAAGGCTGCAAGTATGTTTGTTGGATCGAAAGAGCAAGGGGCAAGATTGGGTGGAATAGGAATGATATTTTCTTCGCCCGACCATCAGCACTACCAGCTTCTGGACCTATTTGGGAAGCAAAAGCATTACAGGCCTCCAGGTAGTACATTTTTCAGAATCAGGCAGCTTCAGTTTCCAATAGAGAAGCTTATAACTAAGCCAAAGTGGAATTTTACTAGATGTTGGAGATTCATGTCACCCTTAGGTCCAATAAGAAAATATCGAGTGGAAAAAAATCTTTTGGGTAACAAATGTACATGTGGCAACCTCCCAGAAAGGACCTGCTTAAGTTGCAATCTATCAGATACGATGATCTAGGTTTGTTCAGTCATAGACCTGGTTTTATCTTGAACTCCAGAGAATTTGGATGCCTCCTCGAAATAAACTTGATAGGATGGTCCGTGGATTGTCTATGTCGATCAGTTGCAGAAATCAATTGCAATAGCAAGAAAAATACTGTGATAACTCCATGGCCTAAAATAATACGATCTGAACTGATGGTAGTAGTAACAATAATCAATAATAAAGAGCTAGACCCAGACAAGCAGTGACAGAAAACTTACAAAGTATAGACCAATGAAACAAAAAATGAAATATACAAAAACAAGCTTCCAGAAGCTGACTAGTAAAACTTGAGCAACATAACATAAAGGATTGCATGATAAAACCAAACATACCACGATATAATCAAGCAATAAATAACACATACCTCCTAGAGGGTCATTATTATTATTATTATTATTATTATTCAAACCCATTCAAACTGTAACAAAGGTACATTTGAAGGCAAATGCAATGCCGGACACTGATATCACTATGCTTACCCTCTAAAACTATATTTCATACATCAGCACCGCCCCTGTAGAACTTGTCCAGAGCTACGATTTGATATGTATTTCAACCTATTTCGGTTCAGGTCCAAATCGGGTGGAATACTGGGGGGCAGTTTTGTGCTTTATGGGGTTAGGGTTTTCCTATATAATGTTGTTATCTCTTTGAGGCTTTGTATTTTGCTTCACAGATTAGTGGATTTGTACTATCGCTCGGCCGTGGATGTAGCCTTCCTTCTGGGGGGTGCGCCATGTAAATCTAGTCTTGTACGTGCGTGTTTCTCTTTCTCTTTGCATTTTCTTTCTGGTTATTGTTTTCTTAACAACTGGTATCAGAGCTTCAGTTCAAAAAGCAGATCAACATTTTTGGCTTGTGTGAGAGCAATGACTCAAGATGGAAAGGCAAGAATGGAGAGGTTCAACAGAGAAAACTTTTAGTGGGGGAAGATGTAGATGGAGGACCCTCTCTTTCAGAAGGATTTGTATCTTCCACTAGAAGGCAAGAAACCAGAGGAGATGAAGGACAAAGACTAAAAGATTCTTGATAGGAAGGCGTTGGCCACGACGAGACTATCCCTCACGTCGCAGGTGGCCTTCAACATCACGAAAGAAACTTCAACAACTTGAGTAATGTCTGCCCTAGCTAAGTTATATGAAAAATCCTTCGTTTCTAACAAAGTTTATCTTAGGAAGAAATTGTTTAATATGACAATGCCTGATTCTGGATCTGTTGTTAACTATTTAAATGAGTTTAATATGGTTACTAGTCAATTGCAATCTGTAGATGTGAATTTTGATGATGAGCTTAGGGCTTTGCTATTCTTGTGTTCTTTACCATAAAGTTGGAACAACTTGGTCAAGGCAGTGAGTAATACTATCACCGAACATTTGGTTTTCAATGATGTTGTCAGTTGCATATTGAGCGATGAGACGCGTAAAAAGAGTTCTGAGACCTCATCTGGCACTACAATGTCGGTAAAAAAAGGAGGCAGACATCAAGAAAAAGGAAGTAGCTCGTGTGGCAAAAAATCACAATCCAGAGGCAGATCATAGTCAAAAGGATGAGGAAACGGAAAAAATGACGGGAAGATAAATGGGAAGTGTTGGACCTGTGGTAAGATGGATCACATGAAGAAAGATTGCTAGAGTGGAAAGAACAAGGATGATAAGGGCAAGCCGACAAATGAGGAAGAAACTAATATGGTATCTACAAGTGATCAGGTATACAGTGATTTATGTTTATTTTTTAAGCTTGGTTCAATGATTTTGGTGCTCCCTTTCATTGTATTTCGCTCGAGCATTACTTTTTGGATTATGTTCATAGTATTTTTGGACATGTTATTGTAAGAAATGGACAAGTGTGTAAGATTGCAGGAAAATGGACAATTTTAGTAAAATTGTCTGAGGGTGGACATTTGAAACTGAAAGAGGCACGACCTGTCCCTAAATTGAAGAAGAACCTCATCTCAACAAGCAAATTGAACAACGAAGGGTATTCTATCGGCTTCGATAATGGCCAATGGAAGAGTACAAAAGGGTCTTTGATTGTGGCCTAGGGTAACTTGACTAGTACTCTGTATATGTTTACTAGTACTAATGACCGTACTATTTTAGTAGCTTGTGCAAATGGGAATATCATACTCTGGCATCACAGACTTGGACATTTGAGTGAGACAGGCATGACAAAGTTACACGCAAGAAAGTTGCTACATTCCAGCTCCACAAGGTTGACCTCAGCTCCATTCCCTAGTGGATTGCCCTACTAAACCTTGAACGCTAAACCCTGAACCCCGAACCCTAAACCCTAACCCCAAAACCCAAAACTCAAAACCCTAAACCCTAAACCGTAAAAACCTTGAACCCTGAACCCTAAAACCCAAAACCCAAAACCCAAAACCCTAAACCCTAAACCCCTAAACCTTAAAACCCTAAAACCCTAAACCCTAAACCCCAAAACCCAAAACCCAAAACCCTAAACCCTAAAACCCTAAAACCCTAAACCCTAAAACCCTAAAACCCTAAACCCCAAACCCTGAACCCTGAAACCTAAACCCTGACCCCTGAACCCTAAAACCCTAAACCCTAAACCCTAAACCCTAACCCCAAAACCCTAAAACCCCAAACCCTAAAGCCTAAAGCCTAAAGCCTAAAGCCTAAAACCCTAAAACCCTAAAACCCTAAACCCCAAAACCCCAAAACCCCAAACCCTAAACCCTAAACTCTGAACCTTGAAACCTTGAACCCCGAACCCTAAACCCGAAACGCTCAAACCCTGAAACCCTAAATCCAAAACGCTCAAACCCTGAAACCCTAAACACTGAACCCTGAAACCCTGAAACCCTGAAACCCTAAACCCTGAAACCCAAAACTCCTAAACCCTAAACCCTAAACCCTAAACCCCTAAATCCTAAACCATAAACCATAAACCCTAAACCCTAAACCCTAAACCCTAAACCCTAAATTGGAAAACTCCAATTAATTTTTGACATCGCGGAGGCGTGGTTTGTATTTGATAAATAGTAAAAGGGAGGTTCACAATATGTAAGTGAGTTGATTGACCAATAAAATAGAAGCTGGAAGAAAGGTCTTGTTGAGCAGTATTTCCATGCATAAGATAGGGAGGCTATTTACAATGTACACCTTAGTCTCTTCAACCAAGCGGATAAACAAATCTGGGGAGCCGCCCCACAGGGTCGTTTCTGTGTTAAAAGTGAATATCACCACCTTTGTAACCTGCAGCGCCAAGAGGAGAGAGCAAATGCCACTACATCTGCTAACCATATGTGGGAGATGGTTCCAGATTCGGTTTGGAAGGCAATTTGGAACTGTGATACGCTCCCTAAAATTCACAGCTTCCTATGGAGAGCTTCTGCAGATGTTATTGCTTCAGCCAAGGCCCTTCACAAACGTAGAATCCCTATAGAAACCGTATGCCAATGGTGTGGCGTGGCTGGGGAGACTTCTATCCATATATTACTTACATGCCCTTTCGCAAGAAAAGTATGGTATGACATTAGTTTGTCACACAAAGTTCCTGAAGAGGAGGGCCTTGAACTTCATACTTGGCTACAGAGTTGGACGATTTTGAAACAACAGCATGGAAAGGAGGTAACGAAGGCAGCCAGCACCCTAGGGTCCTTTATCCTCTGGTTCTTGTGGACTGCTCGAAATGACTTGCTTTTCAAAAGAAAAACTTGGTTGGCTGAAGAAGTGATCGTGGCAGCAGAAAAGGCGTCCAAGGAGTTCTTGAAAGCGCAAGTCCTCCATCAACCAGCCCCTCAACCGATTGCACATGACCCAACTTCACAGGCTTGGAGCCCTCCTCCATCGGGTGTGTTTAGTCTTTGCTGTGATGCCTCCTATCAAATCAAAACTAAACACAGCGGAGTGGGTTATATCATCAGAGACCATTTGGGGCGTTGCATGGTACCAGTGTCAAAACCCTGTGCAACTCTCGGAGGTTAGGATGGGGGAAGCACTTGCCATTCGTCACGGCCTTCTAGAGGCAATATCAGAAGGTTTGCTTTACCTGAAGGTTGAAAGTGATAACAAGGAGGTTGTGGAAGCTATAGACAAATCACCTGAGACTTCGGCCCTTTCTCTTCGATCAATCATCGAAGATCTCCATTATTTGAAGATGTTTTTTGAAGACTGTCAATTTAGTCACATTTCCAAGGTTGCAAATGTGGTCGCAGATACCCTCGCCAAGAGGACCCATTCCGTGACAGATAGGATTGTTTGGCCTAATTCCGATCCCTGTTTAGTTACCCCTCATGTGGTACACGACAGGAGTGTAATCCGTTTTTCTGAATGAAACTTTTCGTTCCCCGACTAAAAAAAAAAAATTGAAGGTTCACATAATTCCCTATCTTTTTGACAAGAAGTCAAATAGAGACAGGCAACAACTACCTAGAATAAAAGAGAGAAAAAAACTAATGACAGGTAACACACTAAAACCTACCTAGAAGGTTTACCAAAAAAAAACAACCTACCTAGACAAAAAGAAGACCAAACTCATTAAATGTAACAACCATTGGACAAAATTTCTTCAAGGAAACTGCCCACATGGATACAGGATATGCAGGCAAACGCCTTGGTAAGAATTGCAACAATGGCCTATGTGGTCATGAAGCTTCGAATTGTGATTTGAAGAAGACCTAAGGAAGCAACCAATTGATGAGATGGGTCTTAGGAGACGGTCATGACAAATCTCCAGAAAAATAGAACCTAAACAACATTTTTCCCTGGTAATGAGCAGGTCACATCAAAATGCCAATTCATAGTATCCCGATTTTTAAAACTGAGATCCATGGTTAATTAAAGTAGGTGTAAAATATTTTCTGGAGATAATCAAATGTGGAGAAAACTTCATTCTAACTCCCAAGCACACAACCAATAACAAAAAACTCATCTACAAAGGTAACAGAATCTAGAAATGCACCATGAGATGAGATGGGTACTAGTCCCCACATATCGGAGGAGTAATTTTACTACAACTACTGGCCAAGATTGTCAATGTTTTGCCAATTTCCAAGTATCTCAATATAAATTGATATTTGAAGCCAAAAACAAGTAAACACAAATTACCATACAAACTGCGGAAAATGGACCAAAGCAAATGCTAGTTTTTTTTTGAACCAAAAAAAAAGAGACAGCTAGTACGTAGAACTAATATGGCAGATTTACAATGTTTTGATAATTTGCAAGTTTCTCATTATAAATTGATAATTGACTGAAAAGAGGAAACAAATTTTCAATACAAATGACAGTTCGATTACAATAAAAAAGTACATAGCAACAGAACCATCACACCAGCTATATGCTTGATGACATGCCATCGTTAATCGATGCATTGTGCAGATAAAGACCTAGGTCCTCAAGGCTGTGCCCAATCATCCTTGTTACCAAATCCTGTAAAACAGTGTTGAGTTAAAATGTCGCACTACAGTTCAGATTTTTGGTGATACATAAAGTAGAGAAGATCAGAGGAATAATTTGGAGTATTAAGAATTACGGGGACAAAGAAAATGATGTAGAGACTTTGCCGTTTCCAGAAATAGAAGATAGCATCCGTCAACAATGTTAATTTGACCTCTGTCCCACCCTCCAACCCCAAAATCCCCATTGCACTCGGCATGGATTGAATAACAAGACATGCTATAACATGATCCGAAGAACTCAAATCAAAGACTCAGGAAGAGGAGTGAAAAAAGAATTTGATCTCTGCCCCCACCCTCCAACCCCAAAATCCCCATTGTACTTGGTATGGATTGAATAAAGAAGCATGATAATAACATGATCTGAAGAAATCGAACCAAAGACACAGGAAGAAGAGTGTGAAAATAACAGATGCACTGCAAGCTGATGCAAAGATATTTGAGTGAGTGAGGTTGACACTCCTCTTTAGAGAGTACAACAACATTATCAGAGAGAAGAACGTTCTGTAGTGGTAGTAGTTGAAAACTCCCCAAATGTAATAGCATACACAATAGAGTTGCCTGAACACACCTCTATCTTGGCGTAAGCCCATTGGAGCCCCGTATAGAAAGTCAGCGAGTCCCATCACTGTTCCTCACTGTGACAAGGATGACCATAGTGCTCTTACTTCAAATACTCTCTCATGGTTGCATCCAACATACACATAGTGCTCTTGGAAGATCCACAAGAATTGAACAATCTTCATGGCTAATAATACAAGACACAGGAGGAAAAAAGAGACAGAAGTTGATAATTATACACCAGCAGAGAAACGCTTAAAAAGTAGTCCTCAAAGGTTTTAAGGCATGCATTACAAACAGAAAAGAATTTTCACGACAAATTCATTTCTTACAACACGCTCACAGAATTAGTGTAGTGAGGCAGAAATAAAATAATGGATGTAGTACTTCCACTTCAAATTGAGAATGACAAGCAGCAACTAATGAGATATTTGCTAATAGGTTCCTTTCAATGGTTTTGAAAATTGAGAATCCAGAGAAACAAATATCCTATCTACGGAAGTGAATATTCACAACAGAAGGCTGCAAGTATGTTTGTTGGATCGAAAGAGCAAGGGGCAAGATTGGGTGGAATAGGAATGATATTTTCTTCGCCCGACCATCAGCACCACCAGCTTCTGGACCTATTTGGGAAGCAAAAGCATTACAGGCCTCCAGTTAGTACATTTTTCAGAATCAGGCAGCTTCAGTTTCGAATAAAGAAGCTTATAACTAAGCCAAAGTGGAATTTTACTAGAGGTTGGAGATTCATATCACCCTTAGGTCCAATAAGAAAATATCGAGTGGAAAAAAATCTTTTGGGTAACAAATGTACATGTGGCAACCTCCCTGAAAGGACCTGCTTAAGTTGCAATCTATCAGATACGATGATCTAGGTTTGTTCAGTCATAGACCTGGTTTTATCTTGAACTTCAAAGAATTTGGATGCCTCCTCGAAATAAACTTGATAGGATGGTCCGTGGATTGTCTATGTCGGTCAGTTGCAGAAATCAACTGCAATTGAAAGAAAAATACTGTGATAACTCCACGGCCTAAAATAATACGATCTGAACTGATGGTAGTAGTAACAATAATCAATAATAAAGAGCTTGACCCAGACAAGCAGTAACAGGAAACTTACAAAGTACAGACCAATGAAACAAAAAATGAAATATACAAAAACAAGCTTCCAGAAGCTGACTAGTAAAACTTGAGCAACATAACATAAAGGATCGCATGATAAAAGCAAACATACCATGATATAATCAAGCAATAAATAACACATAGCTCCTAGAGGGTCATTATTATTACTATTATTATTCAAACCCATTCAAACTGTAACAAAGGTAAATTTGAAGGCAAATGCAATGCTGGACTCTGATATCACTATGCTTACCCTCTAAAACTATATTCGATTCATACTCCGACCATACCTAGCAAAAAATCTCTATGCTGGACTGCTAGGCATGCAACTTTGGAGGACCGTTTCGCCTTTGAAACGTGCCAGAATGGCCAAAAAGTCATACATCAGCGCCGCCCCTGTAGAACTTATCCAGAGCTACGATTTGATATGTATTTCAACCTATTTCAGTTCAAGTCCAAATCGGGTGGAATACTGGGGGGGGGGCAGTTTTTTGCTTTATGGGGTTAGGGTTTTCCTATATAATGTTGTTATCTCTTTGAGGCTTTGTATTTTGCTTCACAGATTAGTGGATTCGTACTATCGCTCGGCTGTGGATGTAGCCTTCCTTCTTGGGGGTGTGCCACGTAAATCTAGTCTTGTACGTGCGTGTTTCTCTTTCTCTTTGCATTTTCTTTCTGGGTATTGTTTTCTTAACAACTGGTATCAGAGCTTCAGTTCAAAAAGCAGATCTACATTTTTAGCTTGAGTGAGAGCAATGACAGAAGATGGGAAGGCAAGAATCGAGAGGTTCAACAGAGAAAACTTTTAGTGGGGGGAGATGTAGATGGAGGACCCTCTCTTTCAGAAGGATTTGTATCTTCCACTAGAAGGCACGAAACCAGAGGAGATGAAGGACAAAGACTGAAAGATTCTTGATAGGAAGGCGTTGGCCACGAGGAGACTATCCCTCACGTCGCAGGTGGCTTTCAACATCACCAAAGAAACTTCAACAACTTGAGTAATGTCTGTCCTAGCTAAGTTATATGAAAAATCCTTTGTTTCTAACAAAGTTTATCTTATGAAGAAATTGTTTAATATGACAATGCCTGATTCTAGAACTGTTGTTGACTATTTAAATGAGTTTAATATGGTTACTAGTCAATTGCAATCTGTAGATGTGAATTTTGATGATGAGCTTAGGGCTTTGCTATTCTTGTGTTCTTTACCATAAAGTTGGAACAACTTGGTCATGGCAGTGAGTAATACTATCACCAAACATTTGGTTTTCAATGATGTTGTCAGTTGCATATTGAGCGATGAGACGTGTAGAAATAGTTCTGAGACCTCATTTGGCACTACAATGTCGGTAGAAACAAGAGGCAGACATCAAGAAAAAGGAAGTAGCTTGAGTGGCAGAAAATCATAATCCAGAGGTTGATCACAGTCAGAAGGATGAGGAAAAGGAAAAAATGACAGGAAGATAAATGGAAAGTGCTGGATCTGTGGTAAGATGGATCATATGAAGAAAGATTGCTAGAGTGGAAAGAACAAGGATGATAAGGGCAAGCCGACAAATGAGAAAGAAACTAATATGATATCTACAAGTGATCAGGTATACAGTGATTTATGTTTATTTTTTAAGCTTGGTTCAATGATTTTGGTGCTCCCTTTTATTGTACTTCGCTTGAGCATTACTTTTTGGATTATGTTCATGGTGATTTGTGACATGCTATTGTAAGAAATGGACAAGTTTGTAAAAATGCAGGAAAATTGACAGTTTTATTAAAATTGTCTGAGGGTGGACATTTGAATTTGAAAGAGGCATGACATGTCCCTAAATTGAAGAAGAACCTCATCTCAACAATCAAATTGGACAATGAAAGGTCTTCTATTGGCTTTGGTAATGGCCAATGGAAGAGTACAAAAGGGTCTTTGATTGTGGCCAAGGGTAACTTAACTGGTACTCTGTATATGTTTACTAGTACTAATGACCGTACTATTTTAGTAGCTTGTGCAAATGGGAATACCATACTTTGGCATCACAGACATGGACATTTGAGTGAGACAGGCATGACGAAGTTACACTCAAGCAAGTAGCTACATTCCAGCTCCACAAGGATGACCTTAGCTCCATTCCCATGTGGATTGCCCTACTAAACCAGGAACCCTGAACCCTAAACCCTAAACCCTAACCCCTAAAAACCCTGAACCTTGGACGCCTAAACCCCTAAAACCTAAACCCTGAAACCCTGAAACCCTGAAACCCTAAACCCTGAACCCTAAAACCCTAAAACCCTAAACTCTGAACCCTGAAACCCTAAAACCCTAAACTCTGAACCCTGAAACCCTAAACCCCTAAACCCTGAAACCCTAAAACCCTAAACACTAAACCCTAAACCCCTAAACCCTAAACCCCAAAAACCCTAAACCCTAAACCCCTAAACCCCAAACCCTAAACCCTAAACCCTAAACCCTAAACCCTAAACCCTAAACCCTAAACCCAAAATTGGGAATCTCCCAATAATTTTTGACATCGTGGAGGCGTGGTTTGTATTTGATATAGAGTAAAAGGGAGGTTCACAATATGTAAGTGAGTTGATTGACCAAGAAAATAGAAGCTGGAAGAAAGATCTTGTTGAGCAGTATTTCCATGCATAAGATAGGGAGGCTATTTACAATGTACACCTTAGTCTCTTCAACCAAGCGGATAAACAAATCTGGGGAGCCGCCCCACAGGATCGTTTCTGTGTTAAAAGTGAATATCACCACCTTTACAACCGGCAGTGCCAAGAGGAGAGAGCAAATGCCACCACATCTGCTAACCATGTGTGGGAGATGGTTCCAGATTCGGTTTGGAAGGCAATTTGGAACTGTGATACGCTCCCTAAAATTCACAGCTTCCTATGGAGAGCTTGTGTAGATGTTATTGCTTCAGCCAAGGCCCTTCATAAACGTAGAATCCCTATAGAAACTGTATGCCAACGGTGTGGCGTGGCTGAGGAGACTTCTATCCATATATTGCTTACATGCCCTTTCGCAGGAAATGTATGGTATGACAGTAGTTTGTCACACAGAGTTCCTGAGGAGGAGGGCCTTGAACTTCATTCTTGGCTACAGAGTTGGACGATTTTGAAACAACAGCATGGAAAGGAGGTAACGAAGGCAGCCAGCACCCTAGGGTCATTTATCCTCTGGTTCCTGTGGACTGCTCGAAATGACTTGCTTTTCGAAAGAAAAACTTGGTTGGCTGAAGAAGTGATCGTGGCAGCAGAAAAGGCGTCCAGGGAGTTCTTGAAAGCGCAAATCCTCCATCAACCAGCCCCTCAACCTATTGCACATGACCCAACTTCACAGGTTTGGAGCCCTCCTCCATCGGGTGTGTTTAGTCTTTGTTGTGATGCCTCCTATCAAATCAAAACTAAACACAGCGGAGTGGGTTATATCATCAGAGACCATTTGTGGCGTTGCACGGTATCAATGTCAAAACCCTGTGCAACTCTCAGAGGTTAGGGTGGGGGAAGCACTTGCCATTCGTCACGGCCTTCTAGAGGCTATATCAGAAGGTTTGCTTTACCTGAAGGTTGAAAGTGATAAGGAGGTGATGGAAGCTATAGACAAATCACCTGAGACTTCGGCCCTTTCTCTTCGATCAATCATCGAAGATCTCCATTATTTGAAGACGTTTTTTGAAGACTGTCAATTTAGTCACATTTCCAAGGCTGCAAATGTGGTCGCAGATACCCTCGCCAGGAGGACCCAATCCGTGATGGATAGGATTGTTTGGCCTAATTCCGATCCTTGTTTAGTTACCCCTCATGTGGTACACGGCAGGAGTGTAATCCATTTTCCTGAATGAAAATTTTCGTTCCCCGACCAAAAAAAAAATTTGGAGGTTCACATAATTCCCAATCTTTTTGACAAGAAGTCAAATAGAGACAGGTAACAACTACCTAGAATAAAAGAGAGAAAAAAAACTCATGACAGGTAACACACTAAAACCTACCTAGCAGGTTTTACCCCAAAAAAAAAAAAAAAAAACTACCTTCCATTAAAAAAAAAATAAAAAAAAAACCTACCTAGACAAAAAGAAGAACAAACTCATTAAATGTAACAATGATTAGACAAAATTTCTTCAAGGAAACAGCCCACATGGATACAGGAAATGCAAGCAAATGCGTTAGTAAGAATTGCAACAATGGCCTATGTGGTCATGAAGCTTCAAATTGTGATTTGAAGAAGACCTAAGGAAGCAACCTATTGATGAGATGTGTCTTAGGAGACGGTCATGAAAAATCTCCAAAAAGATAGAACCTAAACAACATTTTGCCTTGGTAATGAGCAGGTCACATCAAAATGCAAATTCATAGTATCCCCATTTTTTAAAACTGAGATCCATGGTTAATTAAAGTAGGTGTAAAATATTTTCTGGAGATAATCAAATGTGGAGATAACTTCATTCTAACTCCCAAGCACAAACCCAATAACAAAAAACTCATCTACAAAGGTAACAGAATCTAGAAATGCACCATGAGATGAGATGGGTACTAGTCCCCACACATCGGAGGAGTAATTTTACTACAACTACTGGCCAAGATGGTCAATGTTTTGCCAATTTCCAAGTATCCCAATATAAATTGATATTTGAAGCCAAAAATAAGAAAAGACAAATTACCATACAAACTACGGAAAATGGACCAAAGCAAATGCTAGTTTTTTTTTAAACAAAAAAAAAGAAAAAGAGACAACTAGTATGTAGAACAAATATGGCAGATTTACAATGTTTTGATAATTTGCAAGTTTCTCATTATAAATTGATAATTGACTGAAAAAAGGAAACAAATTTTCAATAAAAATGACATTTCGATTCCAATAAAAAAGTACACAGCAATAGAACCATCACAACAGCTATATGCTTGATGAGATGCCACCATTAATTGATGCATTGTGCAGATAAAGACCTAGGTCCTCAAGGCTGTGCCCAATCATCCTTGTTACCAAATCTTGAAAAACAGTGTTAGAGTTAAAATGTCACACTACAGTTGAGATTTTTGGTGATATATATAGTAGAGAAGATCAGAGGAATAATTTGGAACATGAAGAATAACGGGGACAAAGAAAATGCTGTAGAGAGTTATAGCATCCATCAGCAATGTTAATTTGACCTCTGTCCCACCCTCCAACCCCAAAACCCCCATTGCACTCGGCATGGATTGAATAAAAAAGAAATGCTATAACATGATCTGAAGAACTCAAATCAAAGACTCAGGAAGAGGAGTGAAAAAAGAATTTGATCTCTGCCCCCACCCTCCAACCCCAAAATCCCCATTGTACTTGGTATCGATTGAAAAAAGAAGCATGCTAATAACATGATCTGAAGAAATCGAGCCAAAGACACAGGAAGAAGAGTGAGAAAATAACAGATGCACTGCAAGCTGATCCAAAGATATTTGAGTGAGTGAGGTTGACACTCCTCTTTAGAGAGTACAACAACATTATCAGAGAGAAGAACCTTCTGTAGTGGTAGTATTTGAAAACCCCCCAAATGTAATAGCATACACAATAGAGTTGCCTGAACACACCTCTATCCTGGCGTAAGCCCATTGGAGCCCCGTATAGAAAGTCAGCGAGTCCCATCACTGTTCCTTACTGTGACAAGGATGACCATAGTGCTCTTACTTCAAATACTCTCTCATGGTTGCATCCAACATACACATAGTGCTCTTGGATGATCCACATGAATTGAACAATCTTCATGGCTAATAATACAAGACACAGGAGGAAAAGAGAGGCAGAAGTTGATAATTATACACCAGCAGAGAAACGCTGAAAAAGTAGTCTTCAAAGGTTTTAAGGCATGCATTACAAAAAGAAAAGAACTTTCACGGCAAATTCATTTCTTACAACACGCTCACAGAATTAGTGTAGTGAGGCAGAAATAAAATAATGGATGTAGTGCTTCCACTTCAAATTGAAATGACAAGCAGCAACTGATGAGATATTTGTAATAGGTTCCTTTCAATGGTTTTAAAAATTGAGAATTCAGAGAAACAAATATCCTATCTACGGAAGTGAATATTCACAACAGAAGGCTGCAAGTATGTTTGTTGGATCGAAAGAGCAAGGGGCAAGATTGGGTGGAATAGGAATGACATTTTCTTCGCCCGACCATCAGCACCACCAGCTTCTGGACCTATTTGGGAAGCAAAAGCATTACAGGCCTCCAGTTAGTACATTTTTCAGAATCAAGCAACTTCACTTTCCAATAAAGAAGCTTATAACTAAGCCAAAGTGGAATTTTAATAGAGGTTGGAGATTCAAGTCACCCGTAGGTCCATTAAGAAAATATCGAGTGGAAAAAAATCTTTTGGGTAACAAATGTACACGTGGCAACCTCCCTGAAAGGACCTGCTTAAGTTGCAATCTATCAGATACGATGATATAGGTTTGTTCAGTCATAGACCTGGATTTATCTTGAATTTCAGAGAATTTGGCTGCCTCCTCGAAATAAACTTGATAGGATGGCCCGTGGATTGTCTATGTCGGTCAGTTACAGAAATCAACTGCAATAGCAAGAAAAATACTGTGATAACTCCATGGCATAAAATAATACGATCTGAACTGATGGTAGTAGTAACAATAATCAATAATAAAGAGCTTGACCCAGACAAGCAGTGACAGAAAACTTACAAAGTACAGATCAATGAAACAAAAAATGAAATATACAAGAACAAGCTTCCTGATGCTGACTAGTAAAACATGAGCAACATAACATAAAGGATCGCATGATAAAATCAAACATACCATGATATAATCAAGAAATAATTAACACATAGCTCCTAGAGGGTCATTATTATTATTATTATTATGCAAACACATAGCTCTGCATATGTTTACTAGTACTAATGACCGTACTATTTTAGTAGCATGTGCAAATGGGAATACCATACTCTGGCATCACAGACTTGGACATTTGAGTGAGATAGGCATGACGAAGTTACACTCAAGAAAGTTGCTACATTCCAGCTCCACAAGGTTGACCTCAGCTCCATTCCCTTGTGGATTGCCCTACTAAACCCTGAACCCTAAACCCTAAACCCTGAACCCTGAACCCTAAATTCCAAACCCTAAACCCTAAAAACCCAAAACCCTAAACCTCTAACCCTAAAAACTAAACCCTAAAACCCAAAACCCTAAACCTTGAACCCTCAAACCCGAAACCCTAAACCCTAAAACCCTAAAACCCTAAAACCCTAAACCCTAAACCCTAAACCCTAAATTGGGAATCTCCAATTAATTTTTGACATCGTGGAGTCCTGGTTTGTATTTGATATATAGTAAAAGGGAGGTTCACAATATGTAAGTGAGTTGATTGACCAAGAAAATAGAAGCTGGAAGAAAGATCTTGTTGAGCATTATTTCCATGCATAAGATAGAGAGGCTATTTACAATGTACACCTTAGTCTCTTCAACCAAGCAGATAAACAAATCTGGGGAGCTGCCCCACAGGGTCGTTTCTGTGTTAAAAGTGAATATCACCACCTTTGTAACCTACAACGCCAAGAGGAGAGAGCAAATGCCACCACATCTTCTAACCATGCGTGGGAGATGGTTCCAGATTCGGTTTGGAAGGCAATTTGGAACTGTGATACGCTCCCTAAAATTCGCAGCTTCCTATGGAGAGCTTGTGCAGATGTTATTGCTTCAGCCAAGGCCCTTCATAAACGTAGAATCCCTATGGAAACCGTATGCCAACAGTGTGGTGCGGCTCAGGAGACTTCTATCCATATATTACTTACATACCCTTTCGCAAGAAAAGTATGGTATGACAATAGTTTGTCACACAAAGTTCCTGAGGAGGAGGGCCTTGAACTTCATACTTGGCTACAGAGTTGGACGATTTTGAAACAACAGCATGAAAAGGAGGTAACAAAGGCAGCCAACACCCTAGGGTCCTTTATCCTCTGGTTCCTAAGGACTGCTCGAAATGACTTGAATTTCGAAAGAAAAACTTATTTGGCTGAAGAAGTGATCGTGGCAGCAGAGAAGGCATCCTAGGAGTTCTTGAAAGCAAAAATCCTCCATCAACCAGCCCCTCAACCGATTGCACATGACCCAACTTCATAGGTTTGAAGCCCTCCTTCATCGGGTGTGTTTAGTCTTTGCTGTGATGCCTCCTATCAAATCAAAACCAAACACAGCGGAGTGGGTTATATCATCACAGACCATTTGGGGTGTTGCATGGTACCAGTGTCAAAACCCTGTGCAACTCTTGGAGGTTAGGGTGGGGGAAGCACTTGCCATTCGTCACGGCCTTCTAGAGGCTATATCAGAAGGTTTGCTTTACCTGAAACCCTAAAACCTGAAACCCTAAACCCAAAACCCTGAACCCTGAAACCCTAAACTCTGAACCTTGAAACCCTAAACCCTGAAACACGAAACCCTAAACCCCTAAACCCTAAACACCTAAACCCCTAAAACCCTAAACCCGAAACCCCTAAATCCTAAACCATAAACCATAAACCCTAAACCCTAAACCCAAAATTGGGAATCTCCCATTAATTTTTGACATCGTGGAGGCGTGGTTTGTATTTGATACATAGTAAAAGGGAGATTCACAATATGTAAGTGAGTTGATTGACCAAGAAAATAGAAGCCGTAAGAAAGATCTTGTTCAGCAGTATTTCCATGCATAAAATAGGGAGGCTATTTACAATGTACACCTTAGTCTCTTCAACCAAGCGGATAAACAAATCTGGGGAGCCGCCCCACAGGGTCGTTTCTGTGTTAAAAGTGAATATCACCACCTTTATAACCTGCACCGCCAAGAGGAGAGAGCAAATGCCACCACATCTGCTAACCATGTGTGGAAGATGGTTCCAGATTTGGTTTGGAAGGCAATTTGGAACTGTGATACGCTCCCTACAATTCGCAGCTTCCTATGAAGAGCTTGTGCAGATGTTATTACTTCAGCCAAGGCCCTTCATAAACGTAGAATCCCTATCGAAACTGTATGCCAACGGTGTGGCCTGGCTGAGGAGACTTCTATCCATATATTACTTACATGCCCTTTCGCAGGAAATGTATGGTATGACAGTAGTTTGTCACATAGAGTTCCTGAGGAGGAGGGCCTTGAACTTCATACTTGGCTACAGAGTTGGACGATTTTGAAACAACAGCATGGAAAGGAGGTAACGAAAGGCAGCCAACACCCTAGGGGCCTTTATCCTCTGGTTCTTGTGGACTGCTCGAAATGACTTGCATTTCGAAAGAAAAACTTGGTTGGCTGAAGAAGTGATCGTGGCAGCAAAAAAGGCATCCAGGGAGTTCTTGAAAGCAAAAATCCTCCATCAACCAGCCCCTCAACCGATTGCACATGACCCAACTTCATAGGTTTGAAGCCCTCCTTCATCGGGTGTGTTTAGTCTTTGCTGTGATGCCTCCTATCAAATCAAAACTAAACACAGCGGAGTGGGTTATATCATCAGAGACCATTTGGGGCGTTGCATGGTACCAGTGTCAAAACCCTGTGCAACTCTCGGAGGTTAGGGTGGGGGAAGCACTTGCCATTCATCACGGCCTTCTAGAGGCTATATCAGAAGGTTTGCTTTACCTGAAGGTTGAAAATGATAACAAGGAGGTTGTGGAAGCTATAGACAAATCACCTGAAACTTCGGCCCTTTCTCTTCGATCAATCATCGAAGATCTCCATTACTTGAAGATGTTTTTTGAAGACTGTCAATTTAGTCACATTTCCAGGGTTGCAAAAGGGGCCGCAGATACCCTCGCCAGGAGGACCCAATCCGTGACGGATAGGATTGTTTGGCCTAATTCCGATCCTTGTTTAGTTACCCCTCATGTGGTACACGGCAGGAGTGTAATCCGTTTTCCTGAATGAAACTTTTCGTTCCCCGACCAAAAAAAAAAATTGGAGGTTCACATAATTCCCAATCTTTTTGACAAGAAGTCAAATAGAGACAGGTAACAACCACCTAGAATAAAAGAGAGAAAAAAACTCATGACAGGTAACACACTAAAACCTACCTAGAAGGTTTAC
Organism: Telopea speciosissima; assembly: GCF_018873765.1. Lineage (NCBI taxonomy): Eukaryota > Viridiplantae > Streptophyta > Magnoliopsida > Proteales > Proteaceae > Telopea > Telopea speciosissima. The sequence goes on along the minus strand of NC_057924.1, from coordinate 63,766,024 downwards.
CCAAAAAAAAAAATAAACCCCACCTTCCATTAAAAAAAAAAAAACCTACCTAGACAAAAAGAAGAACAAACATATTAAATGTAACAACCATTAGACAAAATTTCTTCAAGGAAACGGCCCACATGTATACGGTATATGCAAGCAAACGCCTTGGTAAGAATTGCAACAATGGCCTATGTGGTCATGCAGCTTCGAATTGTGATTTGAAGAAGACCTAAGGAAGCAACCTATTGATGAGATGGGTCTTAGGAGACGGTCATCACAAATCTCCAGAAAGATAGAACCTACACAACATTTTGCCCTGGTAATGAGCAGGTCATATCAAAATGCCAATTCATAGTATCCCCATTTTTTAAAACTGAGATCCATGGTTAATTAAAGTAGGTGTAACATATTTTCTGGAGATAATCAAATGTGGAGAAAACTTCATTCCAACTCCCAAGCACACAACCAATAACAAAAAACTCATCTACAAAGGTAACAGAATCTAGAAATGCACCATGAGATGAGATGGGTACTAGTCCCCACACATCGGAGGAGTAATTTTACTACAACTACTGGCCAAGATTGTCAATGTTTTGCCAATTTCCAAGTATCCCAATATAAATTGATATTTGAAGCCAAAAATAAGAAAAGACAAATTACCATACAAACTACGGAAAATGGACCAAAGCAAATGCTAGTTTTTTTTTAAACAAAAAAAAAAAAAGAAGAGACAACTAGTACATAGAACTAATATGGCAGATTTACAATGTTTTCATAATTTGCAAGTTTCTCATTATAAATTGATAATTGACTGAAAAAGGAAATAAATTTTCAATAAAAATGACATTTCTATTCCAATAAAAAAGTACACAGCAATAGAACCATCACACCAGCTATATGCTTGATGAGATGCCACCGTTAGTTGATGCATTGTGCAGATAAAGACCTAGGTCCTCAAGGCTGTGCCCAATCATCCTTGTTACCAAATCCTGAAAAACAGTGTTGAGTTAAAATGTCACACTACAGTTGAGATTTTTGGTGATATATATAGTAGAGAAGATCAGAGGAATAATTTAGAGCATGAAGAATAACGGGGACAAAGAAAATGCTGTAGAGAGTTTGCCGTTACCAGAAATAGAAGATGGCATCCATCAGCAATGTTAATTTGACCTCTGTCCCACCCTCCAACCCCAAAATCCCCATTGCACTCGGCATGGACTGAATAAAGAAGACATGCTATAACATGATCTGAAGAACTCAAATCAAAGACTCAGGAAGAGGAGTGAAAAAAGAATTTGATCTCTGCCCCCACCCTCCAACCCCAAAATCCCCATTGTACTTGGTATGGATTGAATAAAGAAGCAAGCTAATAACATGATCTGAAGAAATCGAACCAAAGACACAGGAAGAAGAGTGAGAAAATAACAGATGCACTGCAAGCTGATGCAAAGATATTTGAGTGAGTGAGGTTGACACTCCTCTTTAGAGAGTACAACAACTTTATCAGAGAGAAGAACCTTCTGTAGTGGTAGTAGTTGAAAACTCCCCAAATGTAATAGAATACACAATAGAGTTGCCTGAACACACCTCTATCTTGGCGTAAGCCCATTGGAGCCCCCTATAGAAAGTCAGCGAGTCCCATCACTGTTCCTCACTGTGACAAGGATGACCATAGTGCTCTTACTTCAAATACTCTCTCATGGTTGCATCCAACATACACATAGTGCTCTTGGATGATCCACATGAATTGAACAATCTTCATGGCTAATAATACAAGACACAGGAGGAAGAAAGAGACAGAAGTTGATAATTATACACCAGCAGAGAAACGCTTAAAAAGTAGTCTTCAAAGGTTTTAAGGCATGCATTACAAAAAGAAAAGAACTTTCATGGCAAATTCATTTCTTACAACACGCTCACAGAATTAGTGTAGTGAGGCAGAAATAAAATAATGGATGTAGTACTTCCACTTCAAATTGAAAATGACAAGCAGCAACTGATGAGATATTTGCTAATAGGTTCCTTTCAATGGTTTTAAAAATTGAGAATTCAGAGAAACAAATATCCTATCTACGGAAGTGAATATTCACAACAGAAGGCTGCAAGTATGTTTGTTGGATCGAAAGAGCAAGGGGCAAGATTGGGTGGAATAGGAATGATATTTTCTTCGCCCGACCATCAGCACCACCAGCTTCTGGACCTATTTGGGAAGCAAAAGCATTACAGGCCTCCAGTTAGTACATTTTTCAGAATCAGACAGCTTCAGTTTCCAATAAAGAAGCTTATAACTAAGCCAAAGTGGAATTTTACTAGAGGTTGGAGATTCATGTCACCCTTAGGTCCAATAAGAAAATATCGAGTGGAAAAAAATCTTTTGGGTAACAAATGTACACGTGGCAACCTCCCTGAAAGGACCTGCTTAAGTTGCAATCTATCAGATACGATGATCTAGGTTTATTCAGTCATAGACCTGGTTTTATCTTGAACATCAGAGAATTTGGATGCCTTCTCGAAATAAACTTGATAGGATGGTCCGTGAATTGTCTATGTCGGTCAGTTGCAGAAATCAACTGCAATAGCAAGAAAAATACTGTGATAACTCCATGGCCTAAAATAATACGATCTGAACTGATGGTAGTAGTAACAATAATCAATAATAAGGAAGAGCTTGACCCAGACAAGCAGTGACAGAAAACTTACAAAGTACAGACCAATGAAACAAAAAATGAAATATACAAAAATAAGCTTCCAGAAGCTGACTAGTAAAACTTGAGCAACATAACATAAAGGATCGCATGATAAAACCAAACATACCATGATATAATCAAGCAATAAATAACACATAGCTCCTAGAGGGTCATTATTATTATTATTATTATGCAAACCCATTCAAACTGTAACAAAGGTAAATTTGAAGGCAAATGCAATGCTGGACTCTGATATCACTATGCTTACCCACTAAAACTGTATTCTATTCATACTCCGACCATACCTACCAAAAAATCCCTTTGCTGGACTGCTAGGCATGCAACTTTGGAGGACTGTTTTGCCTTTGAAACGTGCCAGAATGGCCAAAAAGTCATACATCAGCGCCGCTCCTGTAGAACTTGTCGAGAGCTACGATTTGATATGTATTTCGACCTATTTCGGTTCAGCTCCAAACCGGGTGGAACACTGGGCGGGGCGGTTTTGTGCTTTATAGGGTTAGGTTTTTCCTATATAATGTTGTTATCTCTTTGAGAGATGGGGAGTGAGGGCTTTGTATTTTGCTTCACAGATTAGTGGATTCATACTATTGCTCGGCCGTGGATGTAGCCTTCCTTCTTAGGGGTGTGGCACGTAAATCTAGTCGTGTACGTGCGTGTTTCTCTTTCTCTTTGCATTTTCCTTCTGGGTATTGTTTTCTTAACAACTGGTATCAGAGCTTCAGTTCAAAAAGCAGATCTACATTGTTGGCTTGAGTGAGAGCAATGACAGAAGATGGAAAGGCAAGAATCGAGAGGTTCAACAGAGAAAAGTTTTAGTGGGGGAAGATGTAGATGGAGGACCCTCTCTTTCAGAAGGATTTGTATCTTCCACTAGAAGGCAAGAAACCAGAGGAGATGCTGGACAAAGATTGGAAGATTCTTGATAGGAAGGCGTTGTCCACAATGAGACTATTCCTCACGTCGCAGGTGGCCTTCAACATCACGAAAGAAACTACAACAGCTTGAGTAATGTCTGCCCTAGCTAAGTTATATGAAAAATCCTTTGTTTCTAACAAAGTTTATCTTATGAAGAATTTGTTTAATATGACAATGTCTGATTCTGGATCTATTGTTGACTAGTTAAATGAGTTTAATATGGTTACTAGTCAATTGCAATCTGTAGATGTGAATTTTGATGATGAGCTTAGGGCTTTGCTATTCTTGTGTTCTTTACCATAAAGTTGGAACAACTTGGTCATGGTAGTGAGTAATACTATCACCGGACATTTGGTTTTCAATGATGTTGTCAGTTGCATATTGAGTGATGAGAAGCGTAGAAAGAGTTCTGAGACCTCATCTGGCACTACAATGTCGGTAGAAACAAGATGCAGACATCAAGAAAAAGGAAGTAGCTCGAGTGGCGGAAAATCACAATCTAGAGGCAGATCACAGTCAAAAGGATGAGGAAAAGGAAAAAATAACGGGAAGATAAATGGAAAGTGCTGGACCTGTGGTAAGATGGATCACATGAAGAAAGATTGCTAGAGTGGAAAGAACAAGGATGATAGGGGCAAGCCGACAAATGAGGAAGAAACTAATATGGTATCTACAAGTGATCAGGTATATAGTGATTTATGTTTATTTTTGAAGCTTGGTTCAATGATTTTGGTGCTCCCTTTCATTGTACTTTGCTTGAGCATTACTTTTTGGATTATGTTCATGGTGATTTTGGACATGTTATTGTAAGAATTGGACAAGTGTGTAAGATTGCAGGAAAATGGACAATTTTATTAAAATTGTCTTAGGGTGGACATTTGAAACTGAAAGAGGCACGACATGTCCCTAAATTGAAGAACCTCATCTCAACAAGCAAATTGGACAATGAAGGGCATTCTATTGGCTTCGATAATGGCCAATGGAAGAGTACAAAAGGGTCTTTGATTGTGGCCAAGGGTAACTTGACTGGTACTCTGTATATGTTTACTAGTACTAATGACCGTACTATTTTAGTAGCTTGTGCAAATGGGAATACCATACTCTGGCATCACAGACTTGGACATTTGAGTGAGACAGGCATGACGAAGTTACACTCATGAAAGTTGCTACATTCCAGCTCCACAAGGTTAACCTCAGCTCCATTCCCTTGTGGATTGCCCTACCAAATCTCCCATTTCATTACTGGAATCAAGAATGCCTAAGTAGAATTGGATCAGTCATGGGCTATCTCCTCTACTCCGAAGTACGCACTCTGAAAATGGATAGGCACTCTTTTGCTAGGATTTGCATTGATGTCTCTGCGGATCGCCCTCCACCATCCTCCATCACTATTGCGGAAGAAGATGGTTTTTGCTTCGAATAGCCAATCAAAATAACTACACACTCAGCCACGGTATAGAGTTTACTTAATTTCACCTCCATTTCCTCCGACTCCTCCACATGAGCTCCTCCCCGCCTCTTTCTTCTCCGACACCCTTCCAATTCACCACCACCACCCCTACCACCACTACCTCCCCCTCTTGCACCACCATTCCCGCCGGCTCCTCCACATCAACCACCACCACCCTCACCCATTCCAACACCATCACCCCCTCCATCTATACCCCTTCCACCACCATTCCCTGTTCCACCACCATCCCTCCACCTTCCAGCATTCCAGTTGGCCCAAAATCTTGGGCCTCTATCATCTCTCAGCCTCCCCCCTACCCCTTCCTCGAGCTCTGGTCTTGCCCTTCACTTCGTCCAACCTTCCATTTCTGAAAATGGCTCCCCCTTTGCTCTTTGTCCAAACAACCTCCTGTCCCCTGAGATTTCTAAATGGCAGTCCTGCCTTGTAGGACATTTCCTGGGCTCCCATCCCTCTTTCAACATTGTCAAGGCCTCCCTCACCAAACAGTGGAAGGCTCAAGGCTCCTAGGACTGCTATCTCCTTGATAATGGTGTCTTCATATTCAAGTTCTTCTCTAAGGAGGTGAAGGCTCGAGCTCTTGATGATGCACCCTGGCTGGTTGGAACCAAGCCCATTTTCCTCCGCCAATGGACTCCCTACATTCTGCTCCACAAGGTCGACCTCAGCTCCATTCCCTTGTGGATCACCCTACCAGGTCTTCCTCTTCAGTACTGGAGTCATGACTGCCTTAGCAGAATTGGTTCGGTTTTGGGCTACCCTCTTCACTCTGATGCTCGTACCCGGCGCTTGGACAGGCTCTCGTATGCAAGACTATGCATCGACATCTCTGCTCCTCAACCACCCCCTTCTCTACAACCATTGTGGAAGAAGATGGTTTCTCCTTCGAACAGCCTGTTAAGTACAATTGGCCACCCCCCCCACTGCATCCATTGCAAGGTCTTTGGCCATAACTCCATTGACTGCTCTGGCAAATCCCCTCGGGTTACTTAAGACGTTCTGGCCCCCTCGCCGACTTCTGCTCCTCTAGAAACCACCTCTATTCCATAGTCGACCCCAGCAACACTTCCGATGGAACCCCTGTTGCATTCAGCGGCCCAGGCTCCTCACCCTGTTCAATCGTCGACTCCAGCAACCTTTCCAATGGAACTAGCAGCCACACAACAACAGGCTCTTCCTCTACTGGTCACCCCCTGGCTTTGGTACACTTCCTGATCCTCCTCTGTTGTTGGGACTGTCCAGAACTCCCAGCAGAGGTAGAACTAGAGGACGGAACCACTGCAGACGGCGCCAACGCAACCACCAGCTTTCCATCTCTCCGCCTCAATGTGAAGCACTCGCGACTTCTGGCCCAAGCTCCTGCAACGCTGCTATTGGAAATCTGACGCCCTGCAACTCTGCGAACCTCAGCAATCTCTCGATCGTCGATTCCTATACCCAGAAGCTGCAAGGCTCTTCGTTGTTGGAACCACCTTGTGCTCCTACTGACTCACCTGCTCCCCTGGAGATTGCAGCAACCTCTGCAACTAATCCCCTGTAGCACTGCGCTCGAGGAAGTGAGACTTATACCGTTTTGGCTACTGACGCCCCTGAGGGTTCCTCCCATCGCTTCGGTGCTTCGATTGTTAGGGCCCTGCCATCACAGGCCCCTGCTGTCACTAACGCAGCCATGGAGATGCCTCGGTTTACCACCAGAAGCCCACTTGTGGTTCATAGTTCAAACCCTTCGCAAGCTTCGATGAAAGACAACCTTCTTCGTTGCCCCCTACAAAGGACCTCCCTCCCCCTCTCACCTCGGGATCCCCCCTTACACCTGGCATCCACCCAACGACTTACACCTTCTTCGTCTGGCCCCACCTTGTCACCTACCAACCATTCTCCCCAGCCATCTAACCGTACCAAGCCTCTACGATTTCACCCTCCTTTTTCACCTATAATCTTCCAATTATACCCCCGCCTCCCCACCTTTATACCATTCACACCCAAAACCCTGACCCACTAAACACCTCCCCCACTACCCGACCCACCCCCTACCCATCCTCCCGGTCCAATCACTAACCACAACCAGGTCAACCCTTTTCAACCTCCCTCTGCACTCCACGCTGCCCACCCCCTGTCCGCGGCCTCTACCCTCCCCCCTCTTGGGAATTGCCAGATCCACCCCACCCTCTCATTGCCCACTTTCGCCCTACCCTGCACTACTCCTGCAGGAGGTTTAGGAGTGTCCCCCCCAGGACTACGTTGCCCCCCACCCTCTAGTTCCCCATGTCTTCGGGCCTCATCTGGAATGTCAAGGGCCTTAATTCCCTTGACAAGCATCATGATATTCGTGCCCTCATTAAATCCTCTCATTCTTCCTTTTGTGCCCTCCTAGAAACCCGCGTCCTCCCTAAGAACGCCTCTTGCATTATGGCTTCCATTGCCCCGTCCTGGTCCTTCCTCTCCAATTACTCTCACTCCCCTAATGGGAGGATCTGGTTCCTTGGGGACTCTTCCAAACTCCAGGTCTCCCTCTCTCAATCCTCACCCCAATTCATTCATCTCCTCCTTTCTATCCCCAACTCCTCCCTTTCCTTCTACCTCACTGTTGTATATGCCTACAATCAGCCTGCCGATCGGGTCCTCCTCTGGGATGGCCTTACTCTTCTCAAAGCTGGGACCGGTTCTCTCTCTTGGGGAGTGGGTGGACACTTCAACGTCGTCAGATACCAATCTGAGAAATCTGGAAGCCACCCTCTTGACACCTAATCTGTTAATGCGTTTAACGATTGCATCGAAGACATCAGCATTAATGATCTTCACTGGTCTGACTGCCCCCTCACTTGGCATAACCGTAGAGGGGGAACCGATAGAATTGCTTGCAAGCTTGACCGGCTGCTTATCAATGAAGCTTGGCTCTCCTCCTTCCCCCACTCTATTGCCAATTTCCTTACCCAAAGCCTCTCTGACCACAGCCCTTGCCACCTTCTCATCCAACAATATACTTCTTTTGGACCAAAGCCATTCAAATTCTTTGACATGTGGACTTCTCACAACCTTTATCTCCCAACCGTTCTAAACTCTTAGAGCTCTCACATCTATTGCCCCTCCCTCCCCCTCATTGCTTTTGCCAAAAAGCTCCGCTTCACCAAATCAGCCCTCAAATCTTGGAATTCATCCACCTTTGGCAATATCTCCTCTAGAATCTCTGCCTGCAGGACTGATCTTGCCAGTGTGCAATCCCGCCTCCAATTGAATCCGCACAACCCCTTGCTAGCAAAAGAAGAGAGAAATCTCTCCTTAGAACTCTCCTCCCTGTCCTCAAATGAGGAAAGCATCCTTCGCCAAAAATCCGGCATCAAATGGTTGGAACTTGGGGATTCCAACTCCGCTTTCTTCCACCGCTCTCTTAGAGCCAGGCTCAACTCCAACTCTATCACCCTGCTCATTGCTCAGGATGGTTCTCCCCTCTCCTCTGTCCACGATATCAAGTCTGCGGCTGCCACCTATTTCTCCGCCCTCTTCAATCCCCCCTTCCCCCTCACCTCATAAATAAATTTGTCCCTTCTTCCCTGGCTAGTTCTCTCCTTGCCATACCCTCTGATGAGGAAATCTCAAATGCCATCCTTTCCTATAAGTCCAACAAGGCCCCTGGCCCCGATGGCTTCAGTGTATGGGATTCTTCCTTAGCTGCTGGGATCACATCAAATAGGACCTTTTCAGAGCTGTTCGCAGCTTCTTCTTCAACCCTAGCCTGCTTGCCCAGGTCAATCAGACTTTCCCTTGCCTCATCCCTAAAAAAGATGGCGCCTCCACCTTCATCTGATTTCAAACCTATCTCTCTGTGCAACCTCCTCTACAAGTTCATCGTGAAGATCCTGGCCAACCGAATCAAGCTTGTCATTGGGTTCCCTAGTCAACCCCAATCAATCTGCCTTTATCTCAAGCATTGCAGACAACATCATTCTTTGCTCTGAAGTTGTTCGTGGGTTTGACAAGAAATCAAACTCACCTGCTGCCCTTATGAAGATTAATCTTCACAAAGCCTTTGACTCCCTTAGGTGGGACTTCATCTGTGATGTGTTATCTCAAATGGGCTTCCCCCCTGCGATCATTCGCCGGATTTTTGCATGCATCTCCTCCCCTTCCTATTCCGTTATTGTAAATGGGTCCCCTGCTAGTTTCTTCAAATCTTCTGTTGGGATTCGACAAGGTTGCCCCCTTTCCGCTTTCTCTTCTCTCTAGCTTTGGAAGTCCTCTCCAGGAGCATCCAAGCCAAATCTGACCTCCACCTCATCTCCCCCATCCCCAAATGCAAACAACTTAACCTCACTTACCTCGCCTTCGCTGACGATCTGATGATCTTCTCCAAAGCCTCCTCCTCCTCCATCTCAGCCATCATGTCCTCCCTCGACCTTTTCGAGCGCCTCTCTGGTCTCCGCATCAACCTTCTCAAATCCAAGCTCTTCCTCTCTGGTGTTTCGGACACTGACAGAGATACCCTCCTTCGTCTCACGGGCTTCTCTCTCGGCGCCCTCCCTGTGAAATACCTTGGTCTCCCCCTCATTCCTGCTAGGCTCTCCAGCCATCACTGCACCCCCATGCTCGACTGCATTCGCAAGTGGCTACAGCTATGGAAAGGCAAGCTCCTCTCCAATACGGGCAGGCTCGAATGCATCAGATCGGTTCTCCAATCTTCCTACATCTATTGGTCTTGCATCTTCGGCCTCCCCAAACCCACCATCAAGGCTATGGAATCCATCTTCTATGTCTTCCTCTGGAAAGGCCAATAAACCACCAAATTCCTTCGCCCCATCAGTTGGAAATCTATCTGCCTCCCCAAATCTAAAGGCGGGCTCGACATCCGCCGTATCCACGACTCTAATACTGCGGGCATCCTCAAGCTCATTTGGAAGATATCTTCCAAACAGGACTCCATTTTCAGTGGGTTTACTCCCATTTTCTCAGAACTGATTCGATTTGGACCGCCCACACCCCCTCGGACTGTTCCTGGGTCTAGCACAAAATCCTCTCCCTTCGGCCCTTACCCCTCAGCGTCACTCTTCTATTGCTGACGGCTCTTCCATCTCCCTTTGGCTTGCCCTCTGGCACCCCATGGGAATCCTTTACAACTCCTTCGGTCCTTGCTCCATATACTCCTCTGGTATTCCCAAGTCCGCCCCCCTCTCTTCCATCATCTCTCTGGGTTCTTGGACCCGCCCCTCCCCCCAATCCTCAACCTGATCTGGCATACCCTTCCCCCCCTCCCCTCTCCTTCGCCTCCGGCAGACAGGATCATTTGGCTCCCCTCTTCAAACGGCCTTTTCAGCTTTAAATCTGCCTGGAACCTTGTAAGGCCCTATGCCCCAACTGCTATCTGGCATCAGCTTGTCTGGTTCAAAGGCCATATCCCTCGCCATAGCTTCCTAGCCTGGAGATCCCTAAACCTTTGCCTTTTGACCCAAGCTTTTCTCCTGCACCGGAGAATCCATGCCCCTACCTCTTGCATCTTTTGTTGGAATGGATCCGAGGACATTGACCACCTTTTCTTTGATTGCCCCTTCACCTCTACCATTTGGAAAAAATCCCTCTCTTCCATTTGGCCTCGTTGCAGAACCCCCCCTCCCGTTTGCCAGAGAGTGGCTCTGGATGGTCATGACCTTCTCCAGAAGCTCTATTTGTGACATTATAGGGAAGCTTGTGTTTGGTGCCGCCCTCTATCACATCTGGATGGAGAGGAACTTCAGGAGATGGACCTCCAAATCTATTGAAAAACTCCCAAATCTGATCCGGTTTCCTTACCTGCGATTCTGCTTTTCTCTTCGTTTTCTAAGCCCTAACTCACAAAGTGATTAGAAACCCATCAACCAAACAACATAAAACTGTTTTTCTCAACAATCTTCCATCAATTTTTTGACAGCAGCCAACCAGGTGATGTAGGAAACTCAATTCTTTCATTTGATCTAGTTTTCTTTTCATTTGTTCTGAGGAAGTAACCAAAGTACCAAACTCAGCCTATACTTAAAGAAAACCCTGACCGCCAATTACATTATTTATGGGTATGGTTGATGTAAACATATTAATAGTTCCCCGTGACAAGTCGTACAAGTTCCACATTAAAGTAAGCTAAAAATGACAATTTTTGTAGGCCATTGATACAATGATACTTCAATAACTACAAATTAACTTCCTAGTCAAGAATACTGACCAGAGGTGATACAATTTGCCACCAAATGTCACTCAATTAGGAAAAATTATCAATAATGATCCATCTCAATTGAAGGGAACTTTGCAGTTCTAAATCATACCTTTTCATCAAATCGGAAAAGTGATTGGTCAAAATAGGGAGAAGGACTTAGCGATTGGCAACTGAAAGGCAAGGAGGCCAGCATCTTCTTCACAAACTGCAGAAGACAGTGGCACAGGTTAAATATACTGCACCTCAAGGGAGAACACATGTGCATAAATAATAGTAATTGTGCTTTATAAACATTTTATCCACAGACCATGTATTCAAAAGCATAACACTATAACATTGACTGGAATACTGAGTACTTAAAACTTCCAACAATAAAATACCTGAGAGAAGCTACTAGCTTTACTCTTCACATTCCTGAGTTGCTCAAGAGCATGGATGCTGTTGGAGTGAGACGATATGAAGTTCATGTATAACAAGTTTCCTGATGCCGCATGAAAGTGGTCACAATACCATTCAAACAAGTAGTATAGTTCATCGGCTGAATTCTGGCCAAAAACATTATACATGTAACATGTTTGAGAGACTTGCAAGTTTCATTACAAAATATTGACCAATAAAATCTGCAAAGACTGACAACATACGAATAAACTCTGCAAAGACTAACAAAATACCTGATAAAATGCAATTATTTCAGTTGTCTCCATATTATATACAGCAAAAAATGCAGGATGCTGATCAGTACTTCGAGATACCTAGAGTGTCAGCGGTATATTGAGTTGCCACAACATTCCATTAAGATATATTGCAAATATCATATAAAGTTATTCGAATCAAGGAACAGGAAACTAAAAACCGAAGCACAATGGAGCTAAGATCTCCTACTACCTGAGGCACAACGTGCCATACAATGAGTGCCTAATTTGACTCAGGCATGCAACTGATAGAAGCAATATAATTGGACTTCAGTGGGACAATGCAAAAGTAGGCACCTCATGCCTATGGGCTTATGCATCCCTAAGTCGGCGAACATAATTACTCAAGGAGATATAGAACAAATAAACCTTACCCCACCCTCTACACTACCAAACTTGATTAGCAGATGATGCCGGTCCAAGAATTGTACCTATCAATTGAAATGTTGGTTACACACTACGACAGGGATAACAAGATAATATAACATGCAGTGGCATCATGAAACCCTAAACAACAAGTGTGTTTTAAATCACAAGGGTTAACATACAGAGATTTGAATTCCCACCTTCGAAATGATCAAGTCAACATAATCTTGGAAATGGAAATAGAACTTCTTCTTCAAACATTGGACCTTCTGATAAAACAAGATTACATAGCAGTTATCAGCAAATCTCTTGAAAATCAGAACTCAATGAAGTATCAAAAGCCTCATTGAGTTGCAGCATAGGATGCAACAAAAATTCTTGACATTATAATATCTCAAGGAAAAAAAAATAACATAAAAAACATTATTAATCTCCCAAAATATCCAAATAATATATTTCCATGTCAAGTAGCTGGCAGAAAGTCCCATGGCTTTGATGGACTAACATCTACCAAAATTCTTTGTTTTGTCCCATCGACTTTTCAAAAGATAAACAAGAGTACAAGACAATGAACGATATAGAACAATTGAGTTCCAAAACTTTTAAATACAAAAAACTAGATTTAAAGCTTCGTCCCATCCATAGTTCGAAACTCGTTACGTTTCGGGCTGACCGAAATATCAGGTCGAAATTTTGCATTTTTCTGTTATGTTTCGGTAGGTCATTTCGGTGGGTTTTAGGCCAAGTTAACTTCTGAAATTTCATGGAAACCTATTTTAGGCTATATAAACACATTTATATGTTCGAATTGCAAAAATAGTTACCCAAAGTGGTGTTTTGGATTTGCACCATTGATCGGCAATGTACGGTCGAATCCTAATGTATAACTTAGTTTATTACACATACACATTGTTTAAGACTTTAAGTACTAGATGACATAATAAATTAATGATTAATAAGCAATTTAAACAAGCAAATTGACTTGGAAGTTGGAAACATAAAGTGAATGACTCATAAGTCATAACTTAAGTCAGAATATTAAGTACAATAAGTAAATAACAAGTTAAGAAGATGATATTAATATGACAATATCCCCAATAGTCCAATACAAGTTAAGTAGTCATCTAGTAACTCAAATGTTTACAAATATTCTAATAATAATTATACCGACATCCAAGATCGACCCCACTCATAGTCCGATGGAGCCGACGTGCATTGTTCTCCGACTTTAGGACAAATGAATGCCACGTCATAGTATGGGAGAAGAAACGACCGAGACTAAAGAGGAGAAAAAACCAGAGATTATTAAGTCTCGGTTGAAATTTCAACCGAGACTACGAGTTTTGGTATTTGTAAAGCTACTTTTGAAAAAGGAATCTCGATATCTCGCGAGATTTTGATTTTGTCTCGAGATATCGCGAGATGGTCGAAATTTCGACCAAGTTTTTGCATTTTTTTTATTCGAGCTTGCGTTTCATTTCGGTCAGGTCGAGATATTCAACATATTCAAGATCTCGACCGAGATTTCGCGAGATTTAGTACTATGGTCCCATCTCCTTCAAACAAATGTCTAAAGTATGATAGATATTCTTTATGGGCAGGGATTTAAGCACGGTCGCACATGACGATTGAACCATTCGTCCTGCCATGTTGCTGGCGTGGCCGCATGGCCCAACTCAAGGTTGTGGGTGTGGCTGCTTGTCCCTGTGCAAATATTGTGGGTGTGGCTACACGTCCCTGTACAAGGTTGTGTGCGTGGCTGCATGGCCAAGTGAACCACAAGTTGCTGTGCATCTGCCAGCACATGGTTGCGTGCATACACCCATCGCCATGCGCATGGTTGCAGGGGTAACCTCCTAGGTAAGAGTCCACAGCCCAAACAAATAATGACTTTATAGAGTAAACTTGTCCAACCGAAGGAGCACTGGAGCAGGCACAGAATAGGTTATAGAATTGGAAGGGGTTAAGCACCAACTCTGCCTGTTGAACCGTCAACTTGAGGAGCTTCAAACTCATAATATTTTGTTAGTGATTTCCATAATACTACACAGCTATCAAAGCATCACCTAAATGTTGTCTAAGTGCCAAGGCAGTTTTCTAGGTTCTAGGTGATCGGCCATCAAGTTGTCTAGGCACCTAGGTCCAAGAAACCAAGGTTCAAAAACTCGGGTCTCGGTGCCAACTCGGACCCTTGAAAAACCGAGTCGAGTCGAGATCTCACCGAGTTGGTGCACTTTTTTTTTTCTCAACTCGAAGCCTCATCTCAGTAGGTTTTAGACCTAGTTTGGGTCTGAAACTTGGTATTCAACCTATGAGGCCATTTAAACACAATGGCACTATCAGATTTTGAAAAAACAAAGTCCAAATAGGAGTTTCAGTTATTGGGAAAGCAGGACAGACACTTACTTATGCTAGAAACCAGGACAGACACAGGACAAGCACACTTATTTATGCCTAATATCATTTAAGTAAATGCTTTTGTATTGCATTTACTTCAGATATTATTCATAAATAAGAAAGTACACCCTATTTGAATCCAATAAAAATAGTTAAAAAATCAAATTCCAAAAGAAAAAAAAGTCAACCCCCCAATTCAAGAACAAAAACTGGATTTTCAGCGGTAGGTGCAATTTTCAACTTTCTAATGCTGTCTCAAATCTAAAAATTCCATAAATCTTAATATGGTAAAACATTGCTAAAAACCAAAAGTGCGGTAAAATATTCATTTGTTTTGATGTCCAAAACTATTTTTTCAAAGTGATTTTGACAGCATTCGTGCACAACAAATTAAGTTTGACTGGTACATAACTCCTTCAATATAAATCAGATTTAAGCAATCTTGGACTTGTTGGAAAGCTTTCAAAACAAAGCTTTCCAACAAGTCCAAGATTGCTAAAATCTGATTTATATTGAAAGAGTTATGTACCGGTCAAACTTAATTCGGTGTGCGTGAATGCTGTCAAAATCGCTCTGAATGAAAATAATTTTTTGGACATCAAAACAAATGAATATTTTACCGCACTTTTGGTTTTTAGCAATGTTTTACCACAATAAGATTTATGGAATTTTTAGATTTGAGAAAAACCCCAGCATTAGAAAGTTGAAAATTGCACCTACCGCCAAAAATCCAGTTTTCGTTCTTGAACTGGGGGGTTGACTTTTTTTCCTTTTGGAATTTGATTTTTTAACTATTTTTATTGGATTCAAATGGGGGGTATTTGCTTATTTATGAATAATATCTTAAGTATATGAAATACAAATTCATTTACTTACATGATATTAGGCATAAATAAGTGTCTGTCTTGGTTCCTGGCATAGATAGGTGTCTGTACCAACAATTTCCAGCAAGATCTCGAGAGTTGGCACTCATATAAAGGACCTAGATGGGCATTTTCCTATGTCAAACTGAGATCTCGGAGAGATATTGACATTTTGAGACTCGTAGGCAGTCTCGTCTCGAGATTTTGAAAAACCGAGAAACTCGGCGAGATCTCACGAGTTCTCGAACCATGCAAGAAACAATGGAGAAAAATGAGAGAAGGGGGGTAAGGGATAGAGGAAGAGGAAAAGGAAGAAGAAGAAGAAACTGGATCTGTTGCCGGATGTTACCGCTTTTGCCGCGAAGAAGAAGATAGAGGAAGAAGCAGAACAAAAAAGGAATGTACCTGGAATTCCGGCTGCAACCACCAACTCTTCCAATGTTTACCACATCAAAGAGGAAGAAGCATTTGCTAAATTTTAAGTTTAAAGCAGATATATCTTTTTTTAATTTAGTACAATGCCTCTCATATTTACAACAAAAGAAATACATTTTTTTCATTTTACATATAAGCCACCCAAAATTACACCTTAAAGGAAAGAAATGTCATATTTTACATCTAGACCTGCTTGGAGCCATGACAACTACGATTCAACATCAGCCTAGAATATAACACAATAGATTCAAATTGTAATATCCCAGAATTTTGAAAGCCTGAAAGTGTTGTTACATAACTAATTATCTATAAACAGGGGTATTCTCATGATTTTACACCTCAGGGGTATTTTTTATAATTTTACACTTTAGGGACATTTTCGAAATTTTACCCATTATCGGCAAATCTGTAAATTCATAAATATTTTTCCTGATTAACATTGTGTGTTAGACCTTAATTCTAGAGGTAACCTAGTTTTGGATGACTTATAGATAAATAAGGTACTTAGAAATTAAAGAATACTTTAGTTCTTATATTTAAAATTAAATCGTGGATTTAGTAAATAAATGAACATCTAGCCTAGAGGTTGAGACACCAATTTATTAAGGGGTTACAGGTTCAAGTCTGATAAGCATTAAAAAGGGGGAGTATTTTGTCTATATTCTTTTTGTTGGATTTAAGTCAGTGGTGGACCCCACCATATCCAGCAAATAAATCGTGTATAAGGGGGAGAATCCTAAATCATGGAAGAGAGTCGGGATTGTTAGTAAACCTATAACTAGAGATTAAATAGGAGACTATGTTTGAATATAAAAATAAAAAGAAAAAGAAAAGGGGGGGAGATTAGAATCGTGTAGAGAGAGGGAGAAATCAAGAGAGATACGGAGAGGGAGAGAATAACGCGAGAGAGAGATACCGAAAGTGTGTGAGAGAGAGAGATAAAAAGAGATCGAGAATAACAGAACAAAAATAAAAAGAAAGAAAGAGACGAGAGAGAAAAAGAGATCGAGAGAGGAGAGAGTAAACAGAAAAACAAAAAAAAGGGAGGGGGGGCAGAAAACCGAGGAGACAGAGAAGGGGGAATACCTGCCAGTTGCTGCTATTGCTGCATCCCTTTTTGAAGATATAATCTGGCTATCAATTGCCATTACCGCCTTGCAAGTAAGCATCCAATATGTTTCCTCAAATTGGATCTTTACCCATTGTTCTCTTGGATTTCTTTCCCCAATGTTCTCCATATGATTTATTATCCATTGTTCCCTTGAGTTTCCCATATAATTTATTATTCATTGTTCTCTTGATTTTTCCATATGATTTCTTGTCCATTGTTCTCTTGATCTTCCCATATGATTTCTTGCCCATTGTTCTCTTGGTTTTCCCATATGATTTCTGTCCTATTGTAATACCTAAAAGATCCACAATGACAAAAGAGATCAATCATTGACCAAATTTTGATTTGTGTTCTTGGAATTCACACAAACCCCTAATTGAATTGAGGAATCTTGACCTAATCTGACTCCTAACTGAAAATGATGGACAGACTTCTAACTGAATTGGGGAATCTTGACCCAATCAAAAGTTAAATTCTGATTTGTTAGACTTGTGCATAGCCTGTTTTACTACATATCTCAATTGTAGTGATCTGATTGTAGAACCTAAACCAGCGATCTGATTCCATCCAAACCTTGGGATATCGAAGTACAACCCTAGAGGGGAACTCAATTCTGATTTGGAGGCATTCTGGACAATGCTTTATGTGCTACATCAAATCTCCCAAGTCTGTAAATTATGATTCCAGAATTTTTATTTCCTATATAACTTCTAAACTGACCCTTAGTTTTTTTATCATCTTTTGGGGGATGGTAGAGCTGCCTTGGGGGAAGTTACAATCTGAATTTGGGAAGCATTCTGACCTACGGATTTAAACTGATCTTGGATTTAATGATTTCTGGAAATTCTTTCCTGAAACCAAATTGTTCAATTTACTTTCAGACTACTCAACTGTTCTTCCTCATCTTTTGAAGGGTGTAAGTAATGATCTGGGGGATTGATTCCTAGAGTTTGACATTCGTTTGAGAAGGTTGACTTTTAGGTCGAAGTGTTGATTTTTGTTGACTTTTGGGGGAAGAAGGGTACTAGACTAGTGTTTGGACTAGGTGATTAATAAGGGAAGTATTGTTGCAGCTTGAGAGTAGATTTTTGGGGCTTGAAGCTCGAACGGTTGAAGGAAATATTTTGCAGATTGAGGTAAGTGGATTATAGTGAGTGTACACCACGTGTGTGTGTGTGTGTGTGCTATGTTTGACTTGTTTTTTATGCGGAATGTTTGTCATTGAATATGATATGCTGAATTATAGTGATTTGCATTGTGTTTGTTGGTGTATGGTGATTTCATAGTGATCAAGTGTGCCATGTGATTGTGTAAGTAAATCCTAATGATGATGAAATCTGTGTGGTGATTGAGGAAGTGGTTTTGGATCTTACTTGTGGATTTTTACCAGTGTTTTCACTTGGTGTAATTTTAAAAGTGTGATTGTTAAAGAGTGTTTAAAAGTATGGGTGTTAAAGAGTGGTAAGTGATGCAAGTGTTTGAGGGTAAATATACTGCCCCGTGCCGGTGGAGAGTCATAGCCACCAGAGAGGTTCCGTGGAGCCATGGAAATCATACCCACTATGCACAAATGAGTTGTCAATGGTGTATAAGTAGTCACATAGTGGGTGACAACAATAAGTGACTATAAGTGATTGTAAGGGGGTCATGTTTCCTCTCGTGTTATGGGCGGTGGCAGCCTGTTTCCTCTCTACCGCCTAAAGTGACAAAAAAGGTGACTTCGAATCAGAGTTCTATTGAATGTGTTGGGTTATCAAGTGTTTTATCTAGTAGTGTTGTTTTGCGAAATTTAAAAAGTTTTTGAATTAATTGTCATGAATGCATGGTTGTTGTTGTTTTTTTTTTTTTGGGTTGGTATTGTGTTGTATTCTTGCTATTTTCTGTCTTATTGGGCTGTATAACTCACCCCATTTTTACATCACAAAGAATTGAGATGGAAGTATGCTTTTGGTGGAGCGTTCAAGGATGATCTGAAGATTTATTGTCATTATTCACTATTTTGTTTCATTGAATGGATGTAATAGGAGCAGTTTGAGAGGTAAACTCTGATACATTGTAATTTGAGATTTTAGTTTGGACAAACATTAGACTGCCGCCAGTAGGAGTTTTTATGGGATTTAAGGCTATTGTTTAAATATTTTGTGTTTGAGACTTGAATTTGATGATTTGTTTTGAATGATTCCGCATGATTTAAGCGATCATTTGATTAGCGCCTGTGAGGGTTGTACCTTTACCTGTATCTGGGCTTGGGTCGTGAGTTGTGACACAAATCCTACCCAAAAATCCTATGTTCCTGTAGCATTTCAAACACGAGGTCAGACCATTAAGCACTCTTGTTAAACTACAATTTTCAACTATTCACTCAAACTCTCCAAGCATTCCCCTACAAGTATCCCGATAGTGAGCAAGATCTGGTAGGGTCAATGTTCGAGATTTCGATCAAAACCACCGAAATCTCGCGAATTATATCAATATCGACTTTGTCGAAACCAAGGTTTTAAAACTTGGGTTTAGAACAGGTTTCGACCAGCCAGAAACTAAGATATGGTTGAAACTGGTCGAAACCTGTGATTTTTCCCAGCCAACTCGAGTTGGTGGTTTTGAGGCCCAGAAATGTTTTTTTTGTAATGATCCTATTTTTTACATTCTATTTTCACAAAAAAAAAAAAAACACTCAAAATGGTATTGTGGTTTTTTACCCAAGTTTGATAGTTTTTATTGTTCTCGGACATTGGCTGGAAACATGAACAGACACCAGAATATTGTCTTCGACGGATACTTCATCCCTCGCAAAGACGTTCTCATCCACCGTGCCAAACAGGCTAAGATTTATAATAGATTTGACTTAAAATCTGGCTTCTGCCAGATTAAGCTTACTGAGGACTCTAAACCTCTCACAGTTTTCTCCACTCCTTTTAATCGCCATTACCAATGGACGGTTATGCCCTTCGGATTATGTACTGCCCCTCAAATTTTCCAACGTTGGATTGATTCCATCTTTGGTGACCTTCCTTTTTGTGTGGCGTATATAGACGACATTCTTGTCTTCTCTTCTTCTCCTACTGAACATACGAAACACCTTCGTATAATCGGTGACTTATTCCTCAAACATGGAATAATCCTTTCCCCTAAGAAAATCGAACTCGAGAAAACTCGAATCGAATTTTTAGGTCTCATCCTGACCGATCATGGACTCCAACTCCAAGATCACATCCTGATTAAAATCAAGGATTTTCCCTCTGTCTTACACGACAAACAACATCTCCAACAATTCCTCGGAATTTTGAATTATGGACGCAATTACATAAAGGACCTCTCTTCTACAGAACAAAGTCTTTTATTAAAATTGAAAAAAGATGTTGACTTCACTTGGACCACGTCTGACACACAGACAGTCCTCTCCATCCAGGCCGAGATTACCAAATCTTGTCCCTCAGTTTATTTCCCTCTTGCTGGTGATCTTCTAATTCTTGAAACCGATGCTAGCAATGAACACTGGGGATGTGTCCTAAAAGCACGACCCCTTCAAAACCCCTCTGACGAGCAAATTTGCGGATATAATTCTGGCAAATTCACTTCTGCTCAAATTAATTATAATATTTATGAGAAAGAGATTCTAGCCATTGTTAATGCAATTCAAAGGTTTAGAATATATCTTTTACCTGAGAAGTTTCTAATTCGTATTGGTAATCAAGCTGTACGAGATTTTTTAAAAACAAAATCTAAAGAAATTAATTCTCGCCGGATTAATTGGGCCAATTTAATTAATCAATATCAATATGAAATTGTACATGTTAAAGGCACTAACAATTTCTTGGCTGATTATCTTAGCAGGCCAACATGAATCCCCGGCATCCTCTAGATAAAGGTAAAGGTAAAGCTCACGCGACACCACATTGCAAGAGCAAGAAAAAAGCCTCTTCTCTTGGCTTACTCCCTACCCCCCGAGGTGGTATTCTCATTAGAGAACCCCCCCAGGAAACAGCAGCGATACCCACCCAAGGATCGCCTACTGGTTTCATTCGAGTTCCTGCCACAACAGCGGAATTCTCTCCCTCTCTTTCTCAGCCTTTTAGTCCCTAATTCCTCCCCGAGAATAGTAAAGAACAGGGCAGTCAGGACCCCTTTTATTTGTGGAATATAACCCCGGCCAGCTACTCCCAGATTGTACAACAACAATCAACTGCAAATATTCCGCCTTCAGCATTTGGTCAGTCGGTGACAAACACCACTGATTTCTTTCATCATGATGGCATACCTACCAACTGGTACCATCAGATAAACACTTTGTGGAAGACGCAGGTTGCCGGCCAGAAAAAGCCGTTTCGTACTGCTCTTACCGCCTTCTCCAAGGCTCTTGGTATCTTCTATTCCAAGCAGCTCAGCTTCAGTCTATTGTACTCGACTCAATTACACAAACTGATTGGGAAGATGTTACCTCCCCCGAGAAAGTACACAGCTTTCTTCGGATTGCAGATTGTATCGAAGACCATTTAAAAGATGCGCTCTTCCATAAAACATATAAAATCTGCTTATATTTAAAAGCTAAAGAAATTCTCCCTCGGGAAATATTTCCAATGATACAACGTCATTGTGAAGAAGAACAATACCAGCGCTATAAAAATTTCTTACTGGAATTTCCCAAAAATATCTTGAGAACTGTTACTCACAACCAGTACAGACTCATCTTCTACCCAGGCTCCGAACCATGGAGTATCTCTGCTGTTGAATGGGGCCTAGTCGGACAACTTGTCTTCTCTAGTGACAATACCTCTGTCCTCGACCAACTACCCATGATGATCCGAACGATGGTCTCCCATGCCGTCGCTCACTGGCACTTTTCTGGTGGACTCCTCTTCACCATCCACAGCACTCTTGGTTGGCGTGAACGCGAACGCTTCTACCAGCCATACCAGATCTGGATCCTTCAGCCTGCTGCCTATTACACCCTATAGGAACCAGCCCTCATCACAGATGAAGATGAAGCCCTCCGAGTGGCCAATCTTGCCGGTCTCCACGCCGAAGATCTGTACAAGCAGTCCCTCATCTCTCTACACAACGAGGCCTTACTGCTCAATTTCCCTAACGGATGCCCCCGCTACCGTTATTTGGTCTCTGATGGAAGACGAATCTTCGTCACTCAGTTCACGATGGATTACGACGTCCCTCTTGAAGTTTCTGCCGATACCTACCAGCTTATCGATCAGATACAGACGTTCTCTCCTCTCCTCGGCATCCCTGGCACTCTCCTTGCCAATGCCGCCGAAACTTTAGCCGCCGCTGAAGACGCCGCCGAGGAAGCCGCCGTTGATGCCCTCATCAACGAGCCGCTCTTTCCAGGTCACGAAGACGATGATGTCAATCTCGGATCTGACTAACGTCATCCCTGACATTAGCATTGGTCCCACATGAACAGTGCAGCCGCCCTACGTCACCCCTGACGTCATCATGGACCCATGAACAGCGTTGAATAGTACCAGCCGCACTACGTCAGCACAAGTCAGCAGTTACTGTTCCGGATTTAAAATAAATTTTTGGAATCCGTAACCGACCTCGCCCTCTATATAAGGCAGCTCATTTCTTTAGAGAAAACAGACCTTGCTCCGCCAGCTCTCGAGCTCCGCCCCTCTCGCCCCTCTCTGATCTCCTTCTCTTCTATCTCCCTTTCGATACCTTCTTTAAGGATCGACCCCCCTGAGAAAGAGAGGGAGAGAATTCCGCTGTTGTGGCAGGAACTCGAATGAAACCAGTAGGCGATCCTTGGGTGGGTATCGCTGCTGTTTCCTGGGGGGGGTTCTCTAATGAGAATACCACCTCGGGGGGTAGGGAGTAAGCCAAGAGAAGAGGCTTTTTTCTTACTCTTGCAATGTGGTGTCACGTGAGCTTTACCTTTACCTTTATCTTTACCT